>NC_047158.1:20620948-20873448 GCF_009819705.1 Hippoglossus hippoglossus | reverse complement strand
GCTGCTTCTCACCCACTCTCTCGCCACTCTCTCTTTTTCTCGTGTCTTTCCCTCCCTCCCCTCTCTCTCCCTTTGGGAAACATGAGAGCTGAGTTAACTCTCTCTCTCTCCCTCTCTCTCCCACCCTGGCCGGACCACCCACATTCGGAAACGCCTAGCTGCTGCTCCTGAGGCAGAGCCGGCGGCAGTTTGGAGAGACAGGGAGGGGGGGGGGAGAGCGGCCCAAGTGAGGGAGAGAGATGTAAGGATGGGTTATGACTGACGGTTTTAGCAGAGTATCAATTACATCAATGTCAAAGCCATAACCTGCCATTGTGTGTGCAGGAGAGAGAGAGAGTCTGGGAGAGAGATACTTCACGCTCAGCTCATAAACCTCCTCCTGCTCGTGTGTGTGTGTGTGTGATGAAAACACATCCCAGAGAATACGTGGCCTCGTGCTTCCACTTCCTCATATCTGTGCAGATCAATCATTTCACATTCAAAAGGGCCTCAAAGGAAGAACAACAGCGATGGTCTGAAAACAGCAGCTTTTATTTGCTTGGTCGAGCAGGAAGTGAAATGTCTCTTTCAAACGTGTACAATAAAAAGGTGAATGTCTCCATCTGGTGGTTGTTTCTTAGTTTTGCCTTTTTTGAATGTTTCTTTACAGAGTTTACGACACTTCTTTTATTTAGATACTTTATTGGTTAATAAATAACTTATAATTTCTTATTACTAATAAATCAATGACACAGACAGCTTGGTTTGCATGCTTCCTCCACTACTATATAAAGTTTGATTTGTCCACCATCAATAAAGTGTTTAGATAATACAGAGAGTGGTAAAATATAAATACCTGCAGGACTTCAGTGGTAAATACTATCCTGACACGTGCTAGCTGTTAGCCTGTAGCTCAATCCCACAGTGAAGTGACTTTGAGGTGCACATTAATCTGTAATAGATTATCTCTTATTTAGTTTTCTGTGTTTTCCTTCTGCCCACCTCAGTGGCCACTGAACCCACAGTGGCCCCCAGCATGCGCCCGAACGGCCCCCCCATAAACAGGCTGACCAGGGACCCGAACAAGGCCTCCCTCCTCACCAGTCGAGGCAGCCACATCAACCAGTCCGTCAGCTTCTCCCACAGGCCCTGGAGAAAGGAGGGGGAGGAAGGCGTGACGCTGGTGGACGGGAAAATATCATCTACGTCCACATCCAGGTCGCCGACGCTCCTCTCTGCTTCGTCTCGGACTGATTCCAGCTCCTCCTCTGTGACGTCTTCCTCCGGTTGGGAGTCGGTGGGAGACGCCTGCTCGCTCAGCTCCTCGGCTCTCCTCCGTCTCACCACCTCCACCTGCCGCTCCCTCACTCGCTCCTCAGCCTCGTCGTACAGAGGGCAGCTCAGGTGTCGCGGCTCGCTCTCCTTCACCATCTGCTCCACCTTCTCCAGCAGCTCCTGAACAGCGTCCCTCTCCCCTGCCTCTTCTCCGCTGCGGGTCTCCAGGGTGTGGTAGCGGCCACCGCATCTGTCCACCAGCTCCTGGAGGTCTTTGCGCCACGTGACCAGGTATTCGTCCAGCTCCTCGTCCTCCTCCAGCTCCTCCGTGTGGGTGAAGAGCACGATGGTGTGTCTGCTGACCACAGAGGGGCCGAACAGCTTGGTCAGGGCGTCCAGAGCCTTGTCCTCTCCATCGGTCGGCTGGTTCACAGGGACACAGAGCAGGAAGGCATGTGGCCCAGGGCTGGACAAGGAGATGACGGAGGAGATGTGTCTTCTTCTGTCCTCGGGGCTGCAGCCGGAGCTGAACCAGGCCGGACCGGAGACGACCACAAGCTGCAGAGAAGGAGCAAGAAGTCAACGAGGAAAAGTGTCTGCTTTGTTTTTGGGTGATATTTTTGCTTTGAAATTTCACTGCAGGTCAAACTAATGAGAGATAATTTACAAGACTGTGATCTATGGAAAGCAGGACAGACTGTAAGACTCCAACTTTGGCCACGTCAACTGCAACAGGACATTATTTTCCACACAAAAATATCTATCAATAACTGTATTATATTATATTATTCCTACAATTGCTTCTGAAGTGGTGGCCATCCAAATAAATATGTTGCTGCTGGCAATAATGTGTAACTATGGGCTTCACTGTTCAAGCCTCACCTGTCTGTCTGTCTGTCTCACTCTCACCTGTCTGTCTGTCTCTCTCTCTCACTCTCACCTGTCTGTCTGTCTGTCTCTCTCTCACTCTCACCTGCCTGTCTGTCTCTCTGTCTCACTCTCACCTGTCTGTCTGCAGCTTCTCCTCTGTGTTTACACTCCTGGCTCAAAGCTTGGTCTGGGCCCTGCTCTGAGTCTTGCAGGCCCAGGATGGTGTAGCCTGCGGGGCTCTGTCCTGGTCCGGTTCGGCCCAGCACCACCAGCCTCAGCTCTGACGGAGCAGGGACAAAAACACATGACACAAAGTTCAATAAGACAACACAACTTTAATAAATATGTCCTCTTTCTATTCAAAAGCAGCAGTTTTACTTTGTTCTACAGTTTCCAGCCTGTTGTGTTCTTATCATTTCCATGAGGTGACACCGCCCTTTGCTTCCCCGCGTCTCACCCGCACTAACCCGCACTGACCCGCAGCAGGAGGCCGCTCCCTCTCCCTCCCTGTTAGAAAGCTCCATTAGTAAAGATCAGTGTATTTACCTGACTGTGGAGCAGCGGCTGACATGTCTGCTCCTCTTCTGTGTCGTAGATCTGAAGCAGGATGAAGTCACTTCCTGGTTCCTGCAGACTGACTCACTCCTCCGGAGGTGAACACAGCTCCATCTGTGGCCGAGGCAGGGCGACTCAGCCCGGGGCCCGGGGGCCGAGAGGGGTCGGTGTTCTCACCACTGCAGCCCGGAGGTTTATTAATGACTCGAGTCCTCGTATTTAAATTTTTAAGTACCCAACACAATGTCACATCTTTCTTTTTTTGTTTACAATTTTTAACTTTCAAAATAGCCCATATTTCAAATCATGTAATAAATATTATTTCACTGTTATATTATTGTGGCCATATGAAGAAAAACTATATACTGCAATACGAGTTCCAGAGTATTGTCGTCTAATATTACAAGAAGAAAATCCTGCAGAACATTGAGCATCAGGGAAATCAGCTCTTTTTGAATTGAATTATATGGTTTTTAGATTTGTTTCAGATTTAGACTTATGCTGAAACATATGTTGTCTGTCTTCTCAGAAAATCGCCTCAAGGACCGACGCGAACAAGGTGAAGGAAAAATGAAAAAGAAAACGAAAGCGAAGAAGCAGGACAAGAAAAAGCAACTGGAGAAAGAGAAGAGGAAAGAACTGAAGACGAGAAGGAAGGAAAAGGAGAGAGAGAGAGAAGGGACGAATATAAAAAACGTTGGGAGGCAGAAGCTGCGTCATATCTGATCAGATCATATTTTAATGTTGCCACTGTTGTGGATTTGAAGCTCGAAGCTTTTTCGAACAAGGCGTTTTCTATCGCTTCTGGAATTCTACAGTACAGACAAAATCTAAACGCTGTAAGAACAGTGAAATATCAAATCTAGAAAACGAGCAAATAAGGCATAACAGTACTTTTTTTACATGGTAAAAGAAAAAATAATCAGGTGTTAAATATATTATGTTTGTTGATGATGAGCAGAAGATCAACTACAATGTTCCTGTACATTTCAGTAAAAAAAACAGGTAGGGGAAACTCATCGTTCACACGTCACACCCACTTTACAGCTACACACACTCAGCACATTACATACAGTCACACACGCATCCACACAACAGCTGTACAGTAACAGTAAAACTAAGCTGATACGCCGAGAAGAATTAGAATGTCCAGTAAAATGCTTCATTTAAAAAAATATGACAATTACAAAATTAAAAGAATGACGTTCCTTTTTTTTTAAAAATACACTTTTAAAAAACATGTCGACACTAGAAATATCCAAGTTTTCAGATGCAGGGAGGGCAGTGGCTTTAAATCAAAGTCCGAGGGTCGGTCCTGCAACGGGAACCAATCCGGTCACGTCTGCTGACTCTGGGTCTGCTGACTCTGGCTCTGCTGAACAATCACTCCGCGTCCTCCAATCACAGTCCAGGCATGATGTAGGCGATGTTGTCCAATGTATTCGACTGATATGAAAAGAGAAAGCACAGTTAGAACACTGTTATAAAAGATGTGGCTGTATCTCCTGAATCTAGAAGTTTTTGAGTCCTGCTCTTAAACTGAATAAAAATGGGGGGAAAAACAACAACCCATAAACTAAATCCATTCAAGCTTTAACAAATGTCAGTACTGTACCAGGACGTTTCGAGGACAGCCGTTTAACTGTGGTATCTGTGCCGTGAGACAGGTCAGTGGCCCCAGCGCACACAAGATGGAGTCCAGAAGTACAGACAGACTCCCGGACACGGCCACCATCCCCTAACACAAACACACATCAGTCACATGATTCACTTCGTCCGCTGCATTAATGAAACATCTCAATGTTAGACTTAAAATCAAAAAATGTGGCGAACGCTTAAACCTCCTGTTCCCGTCTGTGTTTGTTTGTTTGTTTGTTATTAGCAGGATTATGCAGAAACACGTGCATGTTGAAACTCACCTCTGTTTCCTGTAGTCGATGCCCAATCAGGGACAGGGACTCTCCTAGTAGCTGCAGGTGAGCTGCTGCGTCGATGGGATCCACCTCTGGGATTCGGGCGGGGGACAGGGACAAGGTGCCGGGGGCTCTGCTTGGCGACACAACCCCGGTTCCTGTTGCTACAACTTTTATTGAAGAAAAAACGAATTAACGACCATTCTGATGAGATGCGGCGGTGAAGGGACAAAGAGTTGAGAGCGTCGGGCTAAAAATACCTTTGCTTTTGCTCTCGGTGGAGCTCTTGTGTTTGATCGTCGTGGCCTCAGCTTTGTTCTGTTTGTGCTGCAGATACTGAGCTTTCTGCCTCCAGACCTGCACAGTGTGAACACAGAGCCCAGGAAGCAATAGACATTTAGTGCTGCACCACCACAACTGCAAATATATCAGTGATATTCAATTTAATTAGACAAACTTCCAAACGCTTTTTCTTACGTTAATTACGAAAAACTTACGAGTTTGTCTTTCTCGGGCATCGCCTTCCACACCTCCGCCAACCTCTTGCTTAGCTCACCAAAGACTGAGGACCAGACGTACAGACAAAATGTTTAGATGGTTTCTTTTAGTCATTTAATTTCGATTTATACGGTTATACTATATTTTATCCACCTAGTCCTGGCTGTTCGGCGTTGATGTTGACTCTGTACTCTTTACAAAACACCTGATAGGCTGTTGTGTTCTTCTTCTTGGGCTAAACGAGGAGAAAGAAGAGAAACTATATTACTTACTTATATTGTAAGAGAAACACAACAAAGCACAACAGCACGAGAGGTGAGGTGTAGAATAAATAACGACTCCACAGTATCTTACCTTCTCTTTATCTTTATCGTGCTTATCTCTGTCTTTCTCCTCTTTCTTCTTCTTCTTCTCTGTTATTCCTTCACTGCCTTGATGGTGGTGTGGAGGGATGGGTGCGCCCATAGCATACATGGGGCCGACAGCGCTGTGAGTGACAGTGGGATGGGAGTGGGAGTGGCTGTGGCTCTTCGAGGAGTCTGGAAAAAGGGACGACAAGAGTGAGGGTTTGAGAAACTGAAAATGTTTAACAAGACTTTCAATCCGCAATATTTCTACAAGGGAAGTGCCGGTATAAAAGTTTAAAAGTTTTTCAGGTTATTGCTTTTTAATCGCTCATTGGCACATAAACAATACTGAACTGCTGGGTAGATGTAGCCAATTGGAAATGACAGCAACAAAAATTGTTATCAGTAATTGTTATGACCAAGTTTCACCACAGTACTTAAAAGCTAGTAGCACATCTCTTTACTGAATATACTCACCTCCAAATCCTTTGCTGTGCTTCTTGTCTTTCCCGCTTTTTTCCTTATCTCTGTCCTTCTCCTTGTCTTTTTTCTTCTTGCTTTTCTTGCTCTTCTTCTTCTTTTTCGTCAGATGTGTGTATGTGTCATCTATGACCAACTCTCCTGCCTCCAGCTCGGCCCCAGACGAAGAACTCTCATCTCCCATGCCTCCTCCATAGTGACCTGTTTAACAGAGAGCAGAGTAATGCAGAGCACATGTGAAGAAACAAAAGAAAACGCGGAGTTCCAAGAATCAAGTAAGGAAATGTGTTTCATCTTTTAGGTTTATCTTACCTTCCACCTCCACCTCTTTTCCCACCACAGGCAGTGGATCTCGACTCTGCTGCTGCTTCTTCTTGGACGACTTTGAGGGCTGCGTCCTGTCTCTCTCCTTCTCCTTCTTCACGCCTCCTTTGGATGAGTGCGGCGTGAACGGGAAGCTCTCCCCTTCCTCCTTCTCCGGCGACATGATGAGCTTCATCTTCAGCCCGTCTGCCTCGCGCAACGTCAACGGCTCCTCCTTGGGAGCTCCACCGTGGAACAGGGATGACTTTGAAGAAGAGGAGGAGTGCTTCTTGGAAGAAGAGGACGAGGAAGACACGGGGCGCGAGTGAGAGAGGGAGTGGCTTCCTTTGCTTCCACTACCGCTGTTGCCCTCACGTTTGCGGTCCTTGGAGGAATGTGAGGAGAGGGGGGGATAGGAGGGTTTCTTGTGTAAGTGGGGGCTGGGTTCCGAACCTGTCGCCAAGGGAGAGGTGATGGCCTGAAGGAGGCCCATCGCTGTATCTGTCGGGTGGGAGGACGACGGGGACGACAGGGTTGGGGAGCGGTCTGCAGACTTGTGCTTTTTCTTGTGAGAAGGTGGACCTGAACCATCGTGGTCTGACACAGGAAGAATATGGAGTTAGAGTCAATTCTCATGAATTAGAAGATTATTACAATATATAAACATCTCACCTCTGTGATAGTACTCATCGCTGTGTTTCTTCTTCTTTTTATGCGAATCCCCTCCCAGCATGAAAAGTTCTGAATCCTAATTGAAAATGACACCAAATAAATTTAAAATCTGACATTGTTCTAAATTGTACTAAACTGATATTAACCCTTTAGATAAAAGTTACTGAACAATGATACTTTACCTTGGGTCGCTTCTTGGAAGACTTTCGGACCTGAGCAGCGATCTCCTCCTCCTCCCTCAGCAGATCCTTGTACGACCTCCTCTTCTCTCTCTGGCTCCGACCGGCAACAAGGCCCCTGTCTCCCTCCATCCCCACATCTAAAATATAAGAAATCTGGATTATAATCCTTACTTTCAAAGTAAAACAAAGATTCTGTGGGACACACGTGGTGAGAAACATTTAACAGACTGAGCTCATACTCAGAATAGGCAATAGTTGAATTTAGACTTCAACCTTAGGTGTATTATATAGACACGTATATGTCGTTACATCTTTACTTGTTCTCCCTTCCTTGCTGCATTACGCACTTTGCAGTGTTATTACTATTTATAATTCAAAGCACTTGAGTGCATTGGTTTGATAAATCTGTTCAGTGGAAATTGCGGTGGCAGAGAGAACTCAACACACTGGAAATTAAGAAAACAACTTCTTCAACTTGACGAAAAAGTGATGAACCCGCTTTGTAAAGTGCTGATGGAACTACAGCAGGTTCAACACTTCTTTGGGTCCCCTGCAAACATTACTGGTGTCGTCTGTATTTGCATGTGTCGTCAAATCGATGAAGTTGTTTCCTTAATTTACACGTGTGTGTTTTTACTATTTGCACGTGTGTTTTCTTTATTTCTCAGCCACCGTGAGAAATACAGTAAAACCACATAACAAGCAGGCATTACCCATTCCTCCTTTACTCTTGATCTCCTCAAAAGCCATAGTTGGTCCTTTGTCAACACGTTTGCTCGTCACAGGATGTCACTGACACCATGAAGGCGGGATAACGACCTGTCAACAGAGCACAGAGAGAAACAGTCAAATACAAGTCAGGGCGAAGAAGTTGTGTGTATTAACAGAAATTAGTCATGAAGGAGTTTGACGTGAAGGAAATAGAAAAGTTAACCAGATACTTTCTCGTGGTGTAACGTTACCCAGACATGAGCAGAGATAAGTGCACCTCAGAGTGTGTCTGTGTGTGTGTGTCTGTGTGTGTCGCTTCAACTCCTGCTCAACACTGGAGAACTTCATGCAAAATCAAATCAGCGGAACATTTACAAAAACAACGGAGTCTGCCTCCTGCACAGGAGAAAGAACAGCTAAACAACTTCCCGCCTACTTTTGCAAAGATACACAAACACACCCCCCTCTCCATTCACTTTCCCTCCTCTGCGTCCCATTCCCCAATCTTTCCAGGAGCCCGGATCCGCCCGGCCGAGCAAGCCCTTCGCCGGCCGGCATGAGCCGCTGAGGAAAGCCCGAGGCTTCGACCCGCCGCTAGGCCGCGGTCCCCTCAAGTGGGCGAAAACAGCGCCGCGGAGACGCGAATAAACTGCTCATGTCCCCGGCTTCTCTGAGGTGATGCACCGTGACGTTTACAAACCCCCGGAGCGGAGGAAATCATGTGTTTATTAGATTTTACTACCTCTAGGAGATCTCCAATTTACGCGGGTCCAGCCGCCATCTTTATTATCGGCGAAACAATACGTGTCCGCGTAGGGGAGGGGCGTGGGCAAGGCAGCCAATCAGCGTGGAGGAAAGTAGCTATACATTAGCCATACACATGCTAAAGCTAAGATTTACTACTAATTAGAAATTTATATAAAAAGTGCGTTATAATACAAAAATATATATTACTATAAATAACACAATATAATATATCATCAATATTATAATATACAAAATAAGCCAAAAATAATGGATATAAAAGTTTTCTCACATTGTACAAAAGACAATATTTCCCCAATATAGACAAACATAATCATTTATTGATTCACAAATATCGATTTCCAACAACAGCCAAACCAATTTTTTTTTACATCACAGATCACATACAAAACGTATCAACATGCAACACAAGAGAAAAAAAAGGCATCGTGATCCAAACATGGTGCTGAACACAAACCCAGATAAGTCACAACAGGGGAAACTGTTAACTCATTTCATAAGAACTACACATCTCATAGTGATCACGGAGCTGTGACTAATAATGGCAGGCAACATGTCAGAGAACACACACACACACACACACACACACACACACACACACACACACACACACACACACACACACACACACACACACACACACACACACACACACACACACACACACACACACACACACACACACACACACACACACACACACACGAGAGCTGAGGTCCCGCTGCACTGGGTTAGCTTCTGTCTCCACAAGCTTCCTGTTTTGAGTTGTATTTTGCCTTGAGGGCCTTCTTTTATCTTTCCTCTGAAAAGCTAATGTGTGTAACGTCCATATGCAGAAAGGATGTCAACTCCATTACAGCGTTGGCTATTGAGATCTGAGCGTCTTTTCAATTTAACCAGGATAACACTACTTGTGTTAGCCCTGCTGTCATATTAGTACGCTAATAAATAAAATGACATGTTTAAATGTTACTGTAGGTTCATATTTAATGGGGAATATGCACAGAAAACCACAGTATCGTGGTCCAGGTTTACTTGTCTGACGAAGGCTAGTGGAGCAGAGCAGGACCTCAGCTCTCTATAAACTTAGTCTTCTACCTATCCCCCAAATTCTGTTTCTGTAGACTGAGTGATGTAAAACTGGCCAATAAGTCCGTCACCTCATCCACCTGTAAAAAAACAAATGAATTGATGAAAAACAAACATACAATGAATCCTCAATACCTGCAAATTGAAGAATCTACACATGAATATACACATTAACTGCATCAGGTCTTGGTCGGGCTGATGTGAATCTGTGAATGTGGGTCTCACCTGCTCTTTGGTGCGTGTGTGCTGCAGCTGTGTGGAGATGTGTTCCAGCCTCTCTTTAGCTTCACTCTGGCCCATTAAGTTCAGGTATTCCCTCAGCATTTGTATAATCTAGAAAAGACAGTCACATCATGATCTGTATGTACTAAAGCATCCAGTTCTGATTCATTAAGCCAGGGAAGGAGATGTTCTCTCTCTACCTGTGTGACTTCCCCTCTCAGGGTTTCTAAGCTGCGAGAATCTCCCTCCTGCAGAATGTTGAGCTTGGAGCGAGCGAGATGCAGCGGGGTCCTGCCTGCTCGGTCGAGGGCGTCCACACGGGCGCCTTCACAGAATCAATAAGAACACAAATGTCTCCATTACATATAACTGGAGAGCCTGACACCCTGCTGAAACTTCTTCTTGGCTACAGACACCTCTTTGAAATGTATGTATGTATTTTTAGCTAAGTGGTAAAGATCTCTACTTTTAATGGGAAGCTGAGCAATATGTATTCACAAAGAATTGAACACTTGAGCAGTGGCCTCACCTCCTCTCAGCAATGTGGTGATTACAGGCACATGGTTTGTACAGGCCGCTGCACAAACACAAAAAGTACATCAACAGAGATGGTTCAGTCACTTGTTGCGTCACAAAAAATACTTTATTTCACTCTGCAGTACATGTGTACTTTTTAACAGATGTGAGTCTGTGAGCTGCACAGCTGTGCGTCAGTGTAGAACCACAGAAAGACGTATGACTACAGTGCTGCAGGTTTTATGTGTCATCAGGGTGATTGTTCTCTTACCCAGATGGAGGGGGGTATTTCCCAGACTGTCTCGCTGGTTGGGGTCAGCGCCGTGGCTCAGCAACAATTGCACTTTATTCACATTGGAAAAAAAGAAGACTTGATAAATAAATTGATAAATGTAGTAATGTTATGCCTCATTTATCTTTGATGATTACAATTAGCTGTAAAACAGGACAGTTGTTCTGTGTGTTGTTCAAGGACACTTCAACAGGATGGACCCTCGCTGAATTTAGAATTTGAGCCTAATGCTCTTTGCAACCGTCCTGCAGCATAATGTGTAATTCTTCATGCTACGGTCCTTCCATCCTAACAGCTGTCAACAACCTACCGATGCTCTCGTTGCCATTGCAGGAAGAGAAATGAAGAGCTGTCCTTCCCTTGTCGTCTGCTGCACACGGGTCTATGTCGTCCTGCAGGAGTTTTCGAACTGCAGGAACACAACTTTATTAACAAAAACACACAAAAAGCCTTCCATTACACTGCTTGAATAAATTACAGAATGACCTTCCTGCTCGTACCTGTGTCAATATCATTGCTGTTGGCTGCTTCCCTCAGTCTTTTCACAGCTGTGGAGATAAGACATTCAAAGTGAGACGTATGTAAATGTTAAGTCCACAGGGGTCGCACTGGATGTCATCAGGCAAACAATGACAGTATTGACAGGGACACTGGCTTTACACTATAAAAACAAATTGGCAGCACATAAAACTACTGTATACTACTCATCTGTGCACCATGTGCTTGCTTGAGCTTTATGATAGGAATATTGAAATCGTTAAATGTTGAGTTCTTCTGTTATACAATGATTAACTTTATCTGTTTAGTTCGGTTCAATTTTATTTGCATAGCGACAAATTATAAACATACATGTTGTCAAGGCACTTTACATGAGGTCGAGACCTTAGAATTATAGAGATTATCATGCCTAACATTTTCAAATTGAGTGAAAGCGCCATGATAACAAAACATATGTTGTGTAACATCCATAAAATGAAGAGAACATGTAAAAGTATAAAAATAGAAATAGAAAAACACAGAAATTATGTACATATACACACATTTTACTACAGATACAGTAAAGATGCAGTATAAATATGAGAATAAAAATGTTATAGTTAAGTTTGTATTTTCTAAACTTTCACTGTCTCCGTGACTTCAGATGACTGACTTCCTTAAGATTTATACTTAACTATAGTTACTACTTGCCTAACTTTAACCTAACCTTAAACTAACTTTAACCTACACCTTAACCCCTGAACCTAACCTTAACCTAACGATAACCATATCCCTGTCTGACCTAAACATTAACCTAACTTTAACCTTAACCTAACCTTCTGAACCTAACTTTAACCCAACCATAAACTATCAACCTTATCCCAGTCTAACCTTAACCTAACTTTAACCTTAACCCCTGAACCTAACTTTAACCTTAACCCCTGAACCTAACTTGAACCTAACTTTAACCATAACCATATCCCAGTCTAACCTAAACATTAACCTAACTTTAACCTTACCTCCTGAACCTAACTTTAAACTAACCTTAACCTAACTTTAACCTTAACCTAACCCCCTGAACCTGACTTTAACCTAACCCAACCCCAGTCTAACCTGAACCTAACTTGAACCTAACTTGAATCTAACCATGTTCCAGTCTAACCTAAACATTAACCTAACTTTAAACCCTGTCTTCACCTGAAGATGATTCCCTCTCTTACCATACACATCTTTCCCCATGGGCCCCAGGCTCCTCACGGCTCTGTGCTGTCTCCTGGCCCTGCTCCCCGTCACCTTCCCCAGCTTGGTGGCCCCTCCGGCGGGGACACTGAGCTCGGCTCGGCCCGGCTCCCACAGCAGGTGCAGGTACCGGAGCTCTTTGTCGTCCCTCTGTCCGACTCGACCCAAAACCACTTTGCCCTCCCCGATGCCGCTCATCCCGAAGCCGACCGCCGCGGAGCCCCCGTCCTCCATCCTCTCCGCGGGGCCCCGCTGCTCCCGGGCCGCCGCCTCCCGGGGTTCCGGTCCGGGTCCGGGCTCCACCATGTACTCCCCCTCGGAGCTGGACGGGTCATTGTCCGAGGCGGCTGCAACGATCGGGCTCCAGCCGTCCATGCTTCACCCTGACATATGGAGGCTGCTTCTACAACAACACACGGTCCTCGCGCCGCCAAGAAGAAAACACACCCGACATCAACACGTGAACATCAGGAATCCATTTTGTTCACAGCGGCTGGTGCGGCGGCAGCGTCTGGAGCCATCGTTCGGTCCGTCCTCACAGATCCTCCCCCGTCAGAGCGTCTCCATCCCGGGTAACGAGCCGTGTTTACACCGATGCTTTTACCTTCACAGAACCAAAATGTCTCCTGGTTCACGCTTTCCCCATTTCATCAGTTGGAGGCAGTAACACTCGCTCCCATTGGACAATCGACAGCCTCCGTGCACTGACGACCAATCAGCTTCCGTCTTCTTCAGCTGCTCCGGTCCAATAGGAGCAGTGCAAACTAAGCAGCCAGTCAAATTGAACGAGTGCAGGACCGCGCATGCGCACTCCGAAAATAACGATTGTGAAATTACTGAATATTTGTTTTGTCTAATTTATGATTTAAAAAAAAAAAAAAAGAATAAAATAAACTAAACAAAGAAAAACATTTGAATCAGAATAAAACCACAAACAGTTTGTTTTCCCTCTTTAATGTGTATTTATTCAGGTAATGTCACTTAAACTGTAAAATGCATAATCGTTGTGTAACACCCACCCTCCACTATATAGTTTCATATCATCTACATGTACATAAAGTGATAATGGCACATTATAATAGATAGATAGATATATATATTTGAGGAATGCTAAGGGACAAGCCACCTCTCGTTGGGGAGCAGTGGGTCTGAGGCCACGTGATATGTGTGAGGGATTAAACCTGAAGGAGAAACACATTCTGCTTATTAATATCAGATTTTCCTCTAATTTAATTTTTTTTCTTTCTAGATAGTAAATTACAGGATCATTTGACTCATTCAGGTCCCTTCAAATATCAAAATAAAGCAAGGAAAAATCACTCTTTGGTTCAAATAGAAAAGTGGTATAAATCTGCAACTGGGTGATGAGGGGTTGCAAGTAGAGAAGGTTGGGAACCAATAATCGGTGCGAAAAATATTTGGTCTTGTGGAGTGAATGATTATTGGTGCTGGAGGTAGAAAGTCTGAGGGGCACATACAGCATCATAGGCTTTAACACGCTTCGGTAAAACAATCAGAGGTCAAGTTTCAATCCTGAAGACACAGAGGCTCCAGTATGTGCCAGGTAGCTGGGGAACGCTGGGTCGGCCCCCGATGTGCCGGCGTCCTGCTCGGTGGGCATCAATCCAGCGTCGTGTGCGTGCTGCCACAGCTGACTGTCGTGAACCACACCCTGCTGCTTCAAGTATCCTTGCTGACAGAACAGCGGCGGCTCGCGGTGGGTGAGGGTCCAACGGAAACATGATTCTAAAAGATGTGACGAAACATGGGAATGAGTCACCGTCGCCCTCTGCTCTGCAGTTAGTGAAATCACTCAGTCATTTTCTGAATTTAACAGGTAACAGGTTCATAAAGTGAGAATCAAAGTGGAAAGACTAGGATTTTAGTTAGAGGTGGCTGTGGTTCAGGAGGTACAGCAGGTCGTCCACTAACCAGAAGGTCAATGGTTCGATAGACTAGAACAGCACAATATTAATACAGACCACTCTCTGTAAATAGAGGCAGCTGCTAACATGCTTTACCTGCATAGAAGGCCCTGAGGTCGGTCTGGACACAGTGCTCCAGGAAGCGCCGCAGAGGCTGGATGTGAGATATGGGACTGTCCCATTCTGCGAGGAAGTCTTCAACCATGTGATGAAGAGCCTTAGGCCTGGGCAGCGGCCAGCCACTGGGACGGAGCTTCATTTCTTCCTCTGGGATTAAAAAAATAATAATTTGAAAATGGTTTGCCAGTGTCTACATTAGTATTTTGTGATTTAATATTCAGTATATTCACTTTTCAGAGGGATACCTTTAAGAACTGCAGTGATTCTACATGGAAGAAGTACATCTACTTTTTAATGGCAGCAGAATTCTTACTCACCAGTAGGAAGTTTGTCGTAATAGTATAAAACAGGGTGCAGGAAGTTGGATTTCCAAGCTTTGGTCCAGTCGGTTTCTGCCCTGTCGCGCCCCAGATAGTCGATCTTCTTCTTCCCGTACTGCATGACGAGAACGATCAGTCCCTGGCCGGACACCTCATGACCCGAGAGAGCTGAGAGCTGAGGCAGCGCCTGGACCGGAAACTCCTCCACGTATTCACAGTGGGAGCTGAGAGTGGAAGAGGGAGGAAACGAGCCAGTTCACCCAGAGGAACAGGGATGAGGAACAGCCACTGTAGCTCTGACCAGGACGGGTCACTTTTAAAGTTATGGACAGACAACTTGTACTCAGCCAACGACAGCAGGCAGATCTCATGCAAGTTAATGATAACTGATGATATCCCATGGACTCACCCTCGAAGAAGTATCACATCCCCGAGCACCTCAAACATTTGGTATGGCCCAGAGGCCTCGCCGACCCGCTTCAGGATCCAGGACTGCAGCTGTGTGGTCAACAGCTTTGTGGATGACCAGGGGTTGCCATGGTAGCGGTGTTCAAGTACGCGATGTACAGCTCGTGCTGTGGCAAAAAAAAATCCTAATTAACTCCTGTATCATTTGTCAAATTGTCAAAAAAATTTTAATCTGTTTGACTGTCACCTGTGTAACGGAACCCGTGGATGAAGCCGCCGGCAGACTGGCGGTGGTCTCTGGAGTGAGCAGCGGTTCCCAGCACAAACAAGCCGGGGGTGTTCTTCCCTTCATACCAGGCCGTCACCCCCGGCAACCTCCCTTTTGCATTGTCACTGTTTGGTGGGCAGGCGGAGCTAAAGAGATCCACACAGGAAGCGTTATCTAAACAAAACATCTTATATATGTAACATGGGCAAACACAGTAAGTCTACATAAATGTCTACCTGTCAAATACGCTGAAGTTGAATCGAAATCCAAGGCATCGAATCACACGGTCGTAGGGTTTTCTCATAGAGAAGTTGTCTATGTGATACGCTGGCAGCTCCTCTGCAGTCACGTCAGAGCGGTTCCTCTCCTCCTGGTTCTGTATGTACTTGTTTAGAGTCAAGTACAAGTGTCTCTTCTTCTTCTTCTTCTTCTTCTTCTCTTTCTTCTTTCCTCCTGATCTCCTCCTGCCCTCCTCCTTTCGCTGAACGATAACCATTTTCTCCAGCTGAGCCTCCACCAAACCATCAAGAGACTTCAGCTGGTACGTGTCCAGCAGCTCATTGTTCACAGCTCTGAAAAACAAAGAAAATGTTCATGTTAAAAATGCAAATCTCCAATTCAGAACAGTTGAAACTGAAGCTCACATAAAAAAATTATTATGACTTGATTAAACATGTATATCCACATACAGAATAAGTCCTCATACCTAAAAGAGATGGATCCAAGTGGGACAAAATGTACAAACTTCACAGAAATTCAAGTGCATAAAAAATACTGGGGATATGCACCTTTTTGTATAGTAAACAGCTATAACACAAAATCCACTTTAAATATATGTAGAACTAAAAAGAGGTTAATAAATCCTTTAAAAGTTAATGGGTTCTTCACTGAGCTAAACCACATCTTTAATAATCCTGCCAACTAACAAAAGAAAGAAAACAAATAAATGCTCCTTGGTGGACGTAATAAAGTCCAGATCCAACAAGGTGGATGTCCTGGATCATCTTGTGTGATTGTGTCTGATGAAAGTTTGGGAACCACTGATGTTTAAAGTCACAGAGACAGAAAATCTCCCACGTCTTCATCTGTACCTGAGGTCTCCGACATAATGCGTCTGCCACGCCAGTCGAACGGGGCTGGAACTCAGCATGTGCACCCGACTCGCCCGTCCCAAGATGCTCTGGGCCGTTTCAAAAGCAGAGTTCCCCTTCCCCAGAATGAGCACGGCCTGGTCCCGGTAGTCGTCAGGGTTGGTGGAGATGGACTCGTATCCTTCAACCAGCTCAGAACCGACAAACTCCACCTGCTGAGGTACCCACAGGCCTGTGGCCACCAGGAGGACGCTGAGGGGGGGGGGGAGAGCACAGACCACACGATGCAACTCACAGTCCAAACACAAAATGCTCACCACAGGTTCAGTGTGAAGACAGATACCTGCATTTGTAGTCAGATGCATGTTGATCAGTGAGGACGTAGCTCCTGCCAGTGGCCGCCTGCGTCGCCCTGATCCTCCCGATGTCCACGCCGTAACGCACCCTCAGCCCGAGCTCCTTCTCAAACATGGACAGATACAGCGGGTAGGCGTCGGCTGGAGGGTAGAACTCGCTGCTCACCCGCTTGAACAGGAGGTCGCGTCTATCGCTCAGCAGCGAGTTCCAGTCGTGGCGCAGGTTGAACTCCGGGTTCTGCCTTCCTGTGTGGATCTTGTTAATGCTGATGAGCTTCCTGTGCCTGGGATACCTGCACGCACACACACACACACACACAACAGGGGCAGATGTCAAAGAGGATTCAGGAGGAAACACAGACGTCCTCCATGTTTTCACAAAGTCTCTCACTTGTGGAAGAAGCTGCCCGGCCCTGTGTTCCTCTCCAGGATGATGTAGTCCCTTTTGGCTTTGGAGAGGAAGTGTCCCATCTGCAGTCCGGCGGGCCCGGCTCCCAGGACGCAGTAATCAAAGTGGCGGGTGACATTCTCAGAGGAGGATTCGACCCAGCCGACCAACACAACCAGGAGGAGACAAGGAAGGTTCGAATCCATAACCTGAGGAACAAGAAGAAACGTGGTAAAGATAGGGTATAACATAAGGCTGGGCAATAAAACAATATCAATAATTATCCCAATACTTTTTTTTATCAATAGCAATATTAGAAAAGTCCAACAATGATCAATATATTTCTTATGTATACATTTTTTGTATTTCATTTATTTGTATCTGAATTCAGCTCATTTATCATTTGGATCAGGTTTGGAAAATGTTTTGCTGTTTATCACGTTTCATGTTTAAAACCACAACCTTCACTCAGATCTCGACAGAAATAATAATGTGACATTTATCATGATATCGACTGACGTGAAGATTTTTATCTCGACGGAATTTTTAACCATATCATCCAGCCTTTATACAACAAAATAAAAACCTCACGATAATAACATATATTAAAAAAACATTAAGAGTTTAGAATATAGCCGCATAAAATTAGCATGATTTCCATTTTTTAAGATTTTGGGAAACTAAAAAGTGTAAAATTGTGGTGGAGAATAATTTGATGTTATTATTTTTATAAACATCATTATGTCTATTATCATCACTCAGTCTGACCAAGTTTCATTTTAACTTCACACAACTGTTCCTGGTCTCTCTCTCTCTCTTCTCTCGCCCATGTTCCCCTGCTCTCTCCAACCGGACGAGGCACATGTCAGCTGACTCTCAACCTGGAGGTTTCTCACTGTTATAAAGAAGTTTCATCTCTGAGCTTGTTCTTTGTGGGAACTGTTGTGTTTCTCTATAACATTGTGATGTAAACTGGCTTGAGATAATGTGTGTGGTTATCCAGTGATGCACCTTAACAACTTATCTGCGCAGCACCAAATCACAGCACTTATAAAATATGCACAGAAATAAGATTAAACTGAATTAAACTGTTGTTGTTCATTGTTTGTTAATGACTCTGTGTGTAACTCTGTTACATGTTGTGTATGAACGCGCCTCTGTGGGAATCTGGGCCACGATGAGGCCACTGAGTGCCTCGATGCCCTGGATCATACCAACAAACACAGGATTACATACGTGCGCATCACATGTTACCAAACTAAAACCTGTGAATCTCAGAATCCTCCTCTTCCTCCGAAGACCCCCGGCTCTGCCTCCACTCCGCTGCCGAGCTCGGCTCACTCTGCGGCGGCTGCGGCGGCTGCCATCGACCGCTGAACCAGATGTGAGGTGTTAGAATAAAGAAACCCGCGTTACCTCTTATGTCCGTGGATCGGTCCCGCTCAACATCTGGGTTCCAGCGATCATCGGACCTGCTACATGTTTGCTATCCCGCATTTTAACTCGGGTCAGTGTGAGATTATCCACAAGCTCAGCCCACTTCCCCCTTTAGAGGAGGAAAACCAATGGAGGGCTGCTGTCACCAGGGGGCGTGATTAGAAAATACCACAGCACATAGAGGAGCAGGCCTCTGGAGGAGAGATGAGGACCCCCCCCCCCCCCAAGACCCCCCAAGAAGTGCTCTTTACAGATTTTAAATAATAATCATAATCATCATTTCCTCAATGACTCTTTATCAAATATCAGGGTCACATGATTCCAGTCCCAACGGTGGATCAAGTTTCATTAAGTTTGTCTTTATTGATCGAGAAAATCTTTAATCCTCAAGTGTCAGATAAATGTGGTGGAGTCAATAAAAACTGTAATTGGAGTGGAAGTATAAGGTTGTTTCAAATTAAAATCAAACTCAGGTAACGTACTTTGTTATGTTTACTTTTACCAGAGTAAAGATCATAAATAATAATAATAATAGCATTTATATAGTTTTTATATCTAGAGGTTACAGTTAGTGTTTTGTAAAATAAATGGGATAAAAAACAAGACAAATCAAGAATACAAAAGAAAACATTAAAAAACAAACTACATCTGTTCAAACTAGTTTAAATCAGCCATTGGAAAGATTTCCTGTAATAATTAAATCAAGTGTAATGTGCTGACAAGTCTAATCTCCTCAGGTACGTGATTCCTGATTCCCTGAGTCACCCTCAGTTACCAGCCTTGACTGATGATATCTGCCCCATCATGGTTTCTGTTTTTATTATCCACACATTGCTTTGTCATGTTAAGCAGCAGCAGCAGTAAAGTGAGTCAGCACTCACACTTCCCATCTGACTCAGCATCAGTGTGTATAAAAGAGTTCCAGAGAGGGCCGCTCACTCAGAGGAGGAGACGACTGAACCTCCACCAGCACGAAGGAGACGAGACTGATCACAGGTAAATAGATCACATCACACGCATTGTTCTGTAGCTTCTCATTCAGATCGGATGTAAAACCAAATGTTCGTTACAGTCGGCAAAGATGGAGAACAAGAAGAGCGCGAGGAAACCTGACACGGGGGACGTTGGCAGGTATGACAGCTGAGTTATATGTGTTGAAAATAACTTTTAAACTCATGTTTTTTTATTATAAGCAGCTAATTATTAGTGTTTTCAAGATGTGATAAAAGTTCCTCCTGCGTCCTGTCTTGTCTTCAGGGATTTATCAGAGCAGATTAAAGCAGCAACCAAAGACAACCACGTCAGAGCCGAGAACACACAGCTGATGCTGAGCTACCAGAAGGGTCAGATCACTCTGCCCCAGTACAAGGTCGGTTCTGCTCTCCAACCCGATCAGTGAACTCTGGAAAGTCAGTCAACGTCCTGTAAAGTGAATGTTTATCACGTCTCTCAGGTGCTGCTGTGTTCCCTCTACGAGATCTACAAGGTCCTTGAGGAGGAGCTGGACAGGAATTCCACCCATCCGGCTGTGGCACCCATTTACTTCCCTCAGGAACTGGCCCGTGTGGAGTCTCTGGAAAGCGACCTGGAGGTTTTCCTGGGCTCGGACTGGAGGAAGAGGGTGATTGTTCCCGCAGCCACACACAGATACCAACAGAGGCTGCGACAGGTGAGGGAGCTGCTGTGAAATGATCCATCGATCCAAACAAACACGAAATCTGATTACAGGCTTTAATTCTACAGATAGGTGAGGAGAACCCGGCGCTGCTGGTGGCCCACGCCTACACCCGGTACCTCGGTGACCTCTCAGGGGGTCAAGTGCTGGGGAAGATTACCCAGAAGTCCCTCGGGCTGAGCGGCAAAGAGGGGCTGTCGTTTTTCTCCTTCCCTGGCGTGAACAGCCCCAACCGCTTCAAGCAGCTGTACAGGAGCCGCATGAACAGCATCGAGCTGAAGGAGGAGGAGAGGAGGGAGGTGCTGGAGGAGGCCGTGTCCGCCTTCGAGTTAAACATCCAGGTGAGGAGACGCGGACTGAAGCAGCGGAGGATTGTGGGAAACATGGGCAGGTTCCCTAAGAGAATGGTCACATGAGATGCTGCCACGTAAACAGGTTTCTCTTTACATGAACCTGAATAGGATCATAATTAAAATAAGAAATAATCTAAGCCATGGAGTATTCTCACACTTTATCTTGACATGTCATCCGCTGTATTTTCTTTTATTGTGTAAATACATGGGAAGTGATACTAAACCAGAGTCAAACCCTGCATGTGCACACACACTTGCAGATTCGGATTCACAACCAGTACTGAACTCACATTAACTCCTAAGAGGAAGTGAAACTGGGGAATAAATGCAGAGCAAGCACAGCTCTGACTTAATAACCGTTTCTGTAACTTGTTCTCCTGCAGGTTTTTGACGACTTGCAGAAAATGCTGAGCGTCACGATGGCGACGGCGGACCAATCCAAGAGCAGCTTCCCGGCGGCCGTGCTCCCGTCTCCACAGATCAGCCAGTTCACCATGAGGCTGTGTGTCGCACTGGCCACTGTCGTCACCGCCACCAGCACTTTACTCCTCGTCCAGTACAACAAGTACGACTGAGAGTTGTGTCCAAGCTCTTCATGATCAAATCTCAACGTGTCGTCTTTTTATATGTATTTTATTAAACATTTACTATGTGAAAACTGTCTGAGTCGTCTTTTTATCATTGAAATGATGAAAATACAAAAAGAAACTTAACATTTCAAATACTTTATTATTTTTTTTACAGAGAATGAAGACACGTAATCTTTATATTGACAAAAAAAACACCATCAACAGCTGAACAGTTTTATCCAACAACTTTCTTTATAACATCTGATGAGACTGTTGTTGCCAGGAATCAAGATTTTACTGAATCAGTCAGAAGAAAAATACAGGAAGAGATTTCACCCTGACTGAGATCAGAGATTACTGGTAAATACAGAGAAGCACAAACATGGAGATAAGAACTATTTACATCAGCATCAGTATAGTAGAGCGATACTGGAGACGCAGGTCGCTCTACTTGACTCTGTAGAGCACTTTCCTCTGCATGCGGTGCTGCATCTCACCCCTCCTCAGCATCAGGTGCAGGACTTTGTAGACGGCGTGCTCCGGATATTTCTGTAGACGGGAGGAGAATAATTTGAGACTTGGAAGCCACTTCTTCTCTGCTCCAAAATGGCATGTCTATTCTTAATTGACCCCCCCCCCCCCCAGTCTGTGCTTTCACCCGTTTACGATTCGCTGTGACCGACCTGTTTGGTGAAGTCCTGGACGATGCTGTGCTCCGACACCTGGGAGCCGATGGCGAAGCGTCTCTTCATCTGCTTCTCGATGCGGGAGATCATTTCCTGGTCCTCCTGAGAAGTGAAGCCCTCCGCACCTGAACACAACATGTGGAGACATGTCAGAGCAGGAAACTGCTGTGTGCAGTTCAAATGTTTATCTGAGCTGTGTAATGGCAGAATTTGCATTTGTGTAATGTGTATGTAGAAGAAAGTATGAACAAATGTTTTCTGTGACTTAACTACGGAAGTTGCAGAAGGAAGTGTTTATGGCCCCCACATGTGTGACTGAGCAATTGGTCACTGCAGGGGTTTACTTAGTGTGTCTGATAGAGATGGGTGAGGGGAACTCTGCATTGTATACAGGACTGGGGTCTTTTGATGTTGTAAATGAAGATTGGGGATCTCGGAGACAGATTGTCTCACACCAGAAGTCACACCAGGGGTCTGGGACGGAGATCTGAGACAGGAACTCTGCCCAACCTAGTCAGAGATCAAGAGGCTGAAGAATACCTTTTGCTTCTGATTGTATAAGTGAAGTGATTCTCCTGTGCTCTGTGCTCATTCTATACACGTTACAGTAGGTGGCTGTGTGGGGTAAGCCCACCTGCAGGTGTTAGAATTGAACTTTCCGAGAGACAATGTTATGCGTGTATTATTATACAATAGAGTATCATTATCCACCACAGCCGGCAACAATCATCCATCTTTAGTGTTTTGCCTCCCCCTGGTGGACTGGATTGTAGCAGCTTGTTCTAGATTAATCACACTCTGTTGTGCATTTGTGTTCCGGTGCTACAGCCGATTCAATATGTGGAAATCTGTATTTGCATTTAACAAATCAAAACCAAGAACACGCACCTGACAGGCTGCCGGACATCGCAGCGTCCAGTGTGGAGACCTGGAAGAGTCTGAGGGCCTCGTCCACCTCCGTCTCTCCAGCCACCGCCTGCAGCTTCATCTTAGCCAGAGACTCTGCGATTCTCACGACCGCCTCCAGCTGCCTGCAAAACCACAAACACAAGGTTTATTACTCAAGAGCCTGAGAGTGTCAGAGGTGTGAGAACACGTCCATCACAGACATGTGGGCAGAGACAATACCTGACAGTGATGGGGATGGAGGGTCTCTTGTCACTCTCTCTCTCGTGCTCCCTCGCTCCGCTCCTCATCACCACGTATCTGTTCTTCAGCTTCTCAGCAGCGGCCGCAGACAGTCGGGGGCCACATTTACTGTGAGCAAACATTAAAATTAAAACTAATTCAGTTAGAGGCTTTCAGGAATTAAATGCTTCGTGTGTGTAAAGGCAGATAAACTCACACTCTGGCATAGGCGATGTATTTCTTATAGGTGGCCAGTGGGATCTCTCCCTCAACACCCTCCGTCTGCGTGTGAGCACTGAGGTGAACGTTCATCACGTGACGGGCCAGCGTCTACGAAGAGTCAAACATCAAAACGTTACTCTCAGGGAATAATCTGTTGATCTGAGGATTTAAAAAGCAGGAAAACCTCCGGCCTCCTCACCATGTCTCTCTCCGTATCGTGGTGGTCCTTGATGATGAAGATCATGTCGAAACGGGACAAGATGGTGGGCATGAAGTCGATGTTGTCCTCGCCCTTGGAGTCGTCCCAGCGGCCGAACACCGAGTTGGCTGCAGCCAGGACCGAGCAGCGGGAGTTCAGGGTGGTGGTGATGCCGGCCTGGGAGGAGTCAAGTCGTTAGATAGTCTCCTCGGAACAGAGGTTATTATATGTGTGTGTGTTTTTTTTTTATAAAAACACCCTCTAAAACCTGTGAGTTTTCTGACGAGCTGACAGAACTACAAACGTTTACAAAAACTTTAATTTCTCAGCCTCTGAAGAAGAAAGAGACATGAAATAAATAATATTTGACAGCTTAAACATTTGGTTTTCATTCTAAAATGTTTTCATCAATGAAACTCTCCTGTAATCTGGTTTAATATTTCTTAAAAGCTTTTCGCGGGCTAAGAGTGCTTACAAACAAACTACATTTCCAATAATAAACATCTGGGTGATACCTTAGCGATGGAGATGGTCTGCTGCTCCATGGCTTCATGGATGGCCACTCTGTCATCTTCTCTCATCTGAAGAACAAAAGCAGAGGTTTGTCTTTAATCCTGCTCGACAAATGAAAAGATTAATAAACAGCTCCTGCGACTCAAACTCTTTGTACCTTGTCAAACTCATCGATGCACACAACTCCGCCATCAGCCAGCACCATGGCTCCGCCCTCCATGATGAATCCTCGAGTGTTGGGGTCCCTGAGCACGGAGGCAGTCAGACCAGCTGCACTGCTGCCTTTACCTGAGGTATACACCTGAAGGCACAGGATCCAGACTCAGTATCAGGGGGTGGATTTAAAGATCAGTTTATAATGATGACAGATACCAGAGAACATAATTACCCCGATAGGTGAACATCTCTCCACGAACTTGAGCAGCTGTGACTTGGCCGTACCCGGATCTCCCAGCATCAGCAGGTTGATGTCGCCCCTGCGAGTGAGACCATCAGGCAGCCTGAGGGACGGGGAATAAACACATTAATACACCTGATGGAGGAGGTGGATTTACAGCCCCTGTAGAGATTGAGAGTGTTTTTTACCTTTTCCTCGAACCTCCAAACAACAGGCAGGTGATGGCCCTTTTCAGATCGTCGCTGCCGTAGATGGAGGGAGCGATGGAACGCGCCAGAGATTCGTAGATGTTAGGAGACGCCGCCAGTCCTCTCAGCTCCTCCTCTTCCTGTGGAGTAACTGATCCAGTGGCACCACGTCCTGCACGAGACCAACATCACATTAACATCTGACTTCGTCCCAGAATGCTTCACGCAGATACACAAGAGTTTTAATGCAGAAATTCATGTTCACCTGCTCCTTCCGTGTCCACCTGGATGCCAACCACTCGCAGGTAGGACGCACGGATGCCCACACCGGAGCTCTTCTCTCTGCCGTGGGCCTTGGCAGCAGCCATTTTTTTGATGGAGTAGATGCCCATGATGGTCACCCTGTTGCCCGGGACCACACGGTCACACAGATACCTGAGAGGGGAGGACAGAGGAGAGGCACACAGGTTAGTTTCTCAGCAGCAGGGAGCACTGGCTTGTGGATTAGAGTAGAACGTGCTCCTCACCTGTCGCAGTAGAGCTGCAGGTGACGCGGCATCTCTCCGTGAGGCACAGCGTCCGGAGACTCCTGCAGCCGCAGCGTCTGGAAGTCGACACAGACGCAGCGGTCGGGGAGGATGAAGTACGGGTCGATGGGACACTTAACGCTGCCGGCGCCGTCACTGAGAGGAGAGAGTTTCCAGGGAGTTAAACACGAGGAAATCGTGTTGGAAAGTAAAATCCTGGCTTTTCTCACGGATCTGGTCCAACTCACCTGTTGCACTTGCGCGGCAGAGCGTAGCCCTGCAGGCCAGGGGGCAGAGGGATGTTGCTGATGAGGTTGCGGCAGCCGCGACACTGCAGACACACCTTGGTGGCCTTGGCCCTCACGGGTGTGGCCGAGATGATGATGCCGTGCACCTTCACCAGACGAGACACCTGGTCGGACTGAGCAACGACAGAAACAGAATTTGACTAAGCTGTTGACGACGAACGGAAGGAGGCGAAACATAAAGGAGGTGAAGTAAGTCGTTACCTTGAGGCAGCGAATAGACGCGTGATGAGCGTCGCTCTTCACCATGACCTGAATGTCCTGCACGGTCTCCTCCCCCACAGGCCGGGGGCGGGTCACTTCATCAGCCACTTCCTTTGCAGCTTCCTCCAGCTGTCAATGACAACAAATTGTCAGAGGAGAACAATCAAATAGAGTAAATCGTGAAGTTTTACTTGGAGAGCTGAAAGTGTGGGGTGGTGTGGATCTTAGCCGCAGACGCACCAGTGGAAGGTTCTCCGTGGGCAGCTTGTAGAGGCAGTCGGCCAGATCCTCCTCGAAGCTGGCGAGGTCCTCCATCTCCACCTCCACCCAGTACTCCCCCAGGGTGTAGTGTCGCTTCAGCTCATCTCTGAACAAAACAACGTAAAAACACATCAGGAACGTTACTGGAGAACAAATCTCATGCTGCCTCGAAGATAAAGAAACACTCATACTTATCAAAACTGTAAGTCATCCTCAATTTAAACAATAAAAGATTATGAGACGTTGTAAAAGTTAAAGCTGAATAGAAAAACAACTAGAGTTGGTTTAGAAAGTCATAAATACCTCCAGAGAGATTGGTCTAAAGTGTTTGAGCCATTGCTGAAGATATATCACATAAATAACTTGTTGAACAGAAGTTAGTGATCAGTGCAAAGTCAGATACGTGGAAAATACCAATGTAGTACTTTGTTAATGGTTCCCACACCACTGGATAGTGTTCTCACAGAAATATAACGAGTTTGAAGATGAGATTTCTGCAGATGTGACAGCATCAGTGCAGATGTTATTGTTTCAGAGTGAATGAAAATGGATCAGAATGAAACAGATTGTAGAATAATCACTGATGTGGGTCAAACCCCAGTTATTATGGACCCTACATTTCCCACAATGCAACTCTGTTTGCATATTGTCCTCCCTCACTTTGGCTTGATGACATGAGGGTTTTTACTTTAGAGACTTTAGAGAATCCACATCATTTATCTATTATGAATTATTATAGATTTATGTAGTTGGCCTTTGCCACACGGTGAATCCAGATGTTTCCTGACCACGCCGCCGCTTCCTCCTCACAGTCCCACATGACACCATCACTGTTTATCCACATCTGGAGTCTCACCTGTATTTGTATGTGAACCCGGTTCGGTCCGTTCCCACTCTGAACTGCCGGAGGAACTCACGGAACCGCTTCTTGATCTGGGTCCGCTTCAGCCCCCCCTCATCGGGACCGGTTCCCTCTCCGCCTCCGAAGCTGTCGCTGTAGTAAACTCCCGGATCGTCGAAGCCGGACATTCTGCAGCAGGTCGGTCCGAGAGAACTGTGAAACTTTGATTCAAGTAAAATAAAGTGCGACGGAAGGAAAGTGGTGGAGCACGAGCTGCTCTGTTCCGCGGCAAAATCTCAGCTCCTTCCTGTCTGTTTCCCGCGAGCCGGTTCTCGCGCCGCCCCCTCTTCTGACATCTGATTGGCTCAGGGCACAGGAGGCCCCCTGCCATTGGCCGAAGAGACTCAGAGGAGGCGCGGCTTCGAGAGGCGGAACTGGGGAGCCGCGGTGGCGCGAAAGAGACAACAGAGACGGCTCCTATTGGCTGAAGTGACACCAATTGGGCGTGGTTAGTGGTTCGAGGCGGGGCTGGTGAGGAGTGATGGCGCGAAAAGGACAAGAGAAGCACGAGGAGGAAACATGGAGGAAGTTTTTAAATAATAAGTGAACTGAAAAGATAAAGATGGTTTGATCTGAAACAAAAGACAAACAAACCCTGGAACTTAATCACTTTATAAATTATATATGTATTTGTAGTTTTATAAGTATCTCAAAAGTACTTACTGTCCATTACTGGTTAGACTCACAGAAGACAAATGAAGGCTGTCAACAAAGAATAAACTGAGGCCGGACTAATGTGGGTCAAGAAGAGATAGTATGTTTCCTTTGCCCCTTTTTATATATGTAAATATTACCTTTGTAAAAATGTAAAAAGTCTATTTAAAGAGTAAACGTGGTGGAGTATCAGCACCAAAGAAACATCAGATGCACATTTATTGAAACCAACGCACAATGGATCACAAAGGACAAAGTTACAGGTTAGTTTTTGATGTTTCTATAGAATGAATATAAATGTATGTCTGATGTGATTTTCTACTTCTATTTCTCCTTTTCCTCATACATAGATGTAATTTTGCACAGTGAAGATCAAACATCCAAATAAAGAAACAATAAGCAAGATGCACATTTGACTTGAGAGAATCTTTAATGTTTTTTCATTTTCTCTACGACCAGAATGTCGCAGATCTGCTGTTGCATCTCGACAAAGCAGCTCTACTGAGATGATATAAGACACAACATAAGACTTATTCATAAATGTTGCCAATGACAAAAAAATATGCATTTTATTTTCAGTCACTTCAAAACAAATATTTGGTTCTTTCACTAGTTTTAAAGAATAAGTTCAAAGTTTACTATGATAAGTGCTGACAATGTAAAGTGATGTCTAATAACACCATTACATTTATGTTCTTAATTATTAAAAGAACAACCTGCATTAAGTTTGACTGACTCGTCTAAATAAACTTGTCTATTGTCGACAGGTAAAATAATCTGAGAGAAATGTTGTTGCTCTCATTAATTTAATGGGAAATAAGGAATAAACAGCCCTTTTCTTTTAAATACACACAAGTGCTTTATTAAGCCAAGCACACACACACACATACACAACATAAACCTCTGTAACCAATATATCCATCACAATCATTCATAGGTCGCGAGTAACAGGCAGCAGGCTTCACGGTTTCTATAGCAACGGCTGATTCCCCCCCCGTGTGTCGCACTCAGGAGACGACGCCGTGCTTCCTGCCCGTCTGGATGAAGGCGTCCACGCAGCGGTCGATGTCTTCGTCCGTGTGAGCCGCAGAAATCTGAACTCGGATTCTGGCTTTGCCCTTTGGTACGACCGGGAAAGAGAATCCAATCACATACACTCCTGTGGAGGGAAGGGGCGAGTTAACAGAGGCTTTTCAAATCTTATAAAGTTAGTCTGGTCCTGTACAATGTGTACGATTCACATTCACACACACATTCAGGTCCTAGTTCTGAATGCAGACATGAGAAACCAGGGATCAAACCACCGACCTTCTGGTTGGTTAGTGGACAACCTTCTCTACCTCTTAACACCCACAGGGTTTATTTAATGTACATCACCATGAAACATGTTCAGCTGTGGTCTCAGGTTTTCACCACGGACTCACCCAGCTTCAGCATGTCGTCGGCCATCAGAGACGCCAGCCGCGCGTCGCCGAGCATCACAGGACTGATCGGGTGAGCCGAGCCCGAGATGGTGAAACCAGCCTTGGTCATGTTGTTCCTGAACCTGAACAAACAGCAGAGAGACAAATATTATAGTGACATACACAAGCTGTACTTCATTTAGCCGTCAGAAGGTAAAATTACCTAATCCTGAACATTTCCTTAGGCAACGAGAGGAGGAGTCAATAAAAGACAATACATTGAGTTAAAGTTTGTCTTTCTTGTTTGTTTTGGACGGAGGCTACATGCATCCACATAAACAAAATCCTTCCAGACGAGGCAACTGTGAATTCTGATTTCGATGATTTTCTTGCTGTAACTGTTTTTATTTACATGTTTATATTTTTTTCGAGAACAATCTTTGACCGGAGAGAGAAGACTCTTCAAATTGAATTGTACCTGAGCAAAATGACAATAAACATCTTTCATTAATTTCCTTTATTCTGAATAATGCTTTGTTCAGCGAGTTGTTCACAGTTGCGTAATGTGGCCTGAAGGTTGTGTGGGAGTTTCTGTTTTGTAACTAGATGATGGGAAATGTGAATTTGTTCCAGAACCACTGAGCGGCCAACACTAATAAAAGCTCATTTGGTGACTAACATCAGGATGAAGACGTTTCTCCAGTTTCTCCACTTGGATGTTTTTTACGGTTTCCATTTCCATCTTCAGCAAACTGTGCGTTTATATGGACCTTTTTAAAAACGTCTTTTTTAACAGATGGCCGACACGACAATAATAAGTTGCTTCTGAATTTCTGAAAATGTTCCAAAGACTTTGAAAAAGACCTTGACCTGTTACCGCTGACACCAGCTGCCACCGGGCTAACAGCAAAACCAACAATAGCACTCGGCCCCACCCTCCCAACCCCCACTCCTAGAACAAACGCACCTCATGGTTTTGGCCGTCATGCTCTGTGCGATCTCATTGGAGGCGAGCAGCAGCTCCACAGCCCGGGTGGCACAGCCCACCACAGGAGGGGGGAGGGAGTTGGAGAACAGATACGGCCGTGAACGCTGCCTCAGCAGGTCAATGAGCGGCTTCGGGCCAACTGTGTAGCCACCTGAAAAATTAAACAGTGCACAGTGCAGAGAACGAGTGATTTGATGTGGAACTGTTACATCTTGTCTCAATAAGCTGCTTTCAGACCAGCACTGACGTTCGGAGGATTGTGTTTTCATTCACAAACACGACTCTGAATGAACGATGCTGCTGCTGCTTTGTTTCTGGAAACTGTTCTGTGATAATATACCAGATGCTGTTGAAGACCTACCTGCTGCTCCACCCAGTGCTTTCCCCAGGGTGGAGTTCACAATGTGAACTCTGTCCATCACTCCCAGCAGCTCGTCCGTCCCTCTGCAAATCACAGTACTCATCAACGAATAAACTGAGCTAATCCACCATTTCAATATAAACTAATATAATGTATATTCTTTGCATTTTGGATGACTCAGCATCTTACTCACCGGCCCCGGGGCCCCAGGAAGCCGGTGGCGTGGCATTCGTCTATAAACACCATGGCTCCGTACTGTTCAGCCAGGTCACAAATTCCCTGTAAGGGAGCCACGTCTCCGTCCATGGAGAAGACGCCGTCTGTGACGACCAGGCGCATACGAGACGACTGAGGAGGACGAGACACGGTGAAGAGTCAGTGAAGCAAACACAGTCATTTGTCCTCAATCTGCTTTCATACAAATACAACACTTAGTTTGTAAAGACCCTTCTTCCTTAGTAACTGTTGCTAGGTTGACTTCTTCATCCCTGCATTGCTCATAGTGGTGACGGCATGTTTCAGATTAGGAATCATGTGGTTTCCTGCAGCACAGGAAGAGATCCACCCACCTGCGACTCTTTGAGCTTGACCTCCAGATCGCTGAGGTCCATGTGTTTGTAGCGAAACCTCTTTGCTCGACACAGACGGATCCCGTCGATGATGGAGGCGTGGTTCAGCTCATCAGACAGCACTGCGTCATCCGGGCCCAACATAACCTGGGGTAACAGTGATTTGAGGCCTTGTTGAGCACGACAGGAGAGATCTTCCTCGTCTCAGTGTACAGTGTAAAGCGTGACGTACCTCAAACAGCCCAGCGTTGGCATCAAAGCAGCTGGCGTAGAGGATGCAGTCTTCCCTCTCGTGGAACTCTGCGAGCTTCTGCTCCAGATGTTTGTGCAGATCCTGTAGATCGCAGATCATCAGTGCTTCTAATCGTCGTCTTGCAGGAGTTAAAGGTGCCGTTTGAGTGTCGGAATAATCTTACCTGTGTCCCACAGATGAATCTGACGGAGCTCAGTCCAGCACCGTGCGACTTCAGAGCATCGATCCCGGCCTGCACCACGTCTGGATGACTGGACAGGCCGAGGTAGTTGTTGGCACAGAAATTCAATATGTCTGAAAGATGAAGTTACAGAGAACATGAAAGATTGAAATGTAAGTGATTGTTCTGTCCATGAAACAACAAAACCAAACGACCAGGTCAACACATGAGAACAAAGAGTGACAGTCGTCCCTGGGAATGCACCACACGTGACCAGAAGCCAAAGGGCCATTCATAAATCAGCAGAGTCAAACCCTGGCAACGGTTCATCCTGGAGTGTAAACACAGAGCTGCTGTTTGGATCCCAGAGCAGCAAACAGGTTGGATATTAGTATCCGTGAGCACATATTAATAGTTTACTCACTTTTTTTAATTTACGCAACATCTCCAGAATCTGTTTCTCCCTCAGTTGGCGCAACACAAAACTTCTGATTCATGACCTGGTCACTTCCTGCACTGTCACCTCCTTCTCACTGGTATTTTACAACCACTCCAAACCATCCAACTTTCTGCTGCTGCCTTCATCACCTGAGTCCTCATCAGTCCTCATCCAGCTTCACTGGCTGGAAGCTGGATGAGGTAACTTCCCCACGCAGGGAAATTCCCTTGTTTTTGCGCGTTATGTGTGAGATATTGAAATAGACGTATACATATATGTATAAGTATATAGGCAGGTATGGTATACAATATGAATGAGTATAAAAATGGTATGTATTCCCCATTGGATATTAAATAGCAGTATACTAAAGTAAAACTATGTAAAGGATGTATGTATCCAAGTATATATATAAATTCACAATAGTATACAGTATGATATGAATGTAAAAAGGTATTAACAATATAAAATAGGAAGATTTCGCGATGAGAGCCATACATATGGAACAATATAATATAATATAATTGGTATATGTTTTACAGAAATTCATGTATTGTAGAGAGGACATGATATATTGTCCTGGAGTTCCCTGAAAGGTGCCATGAAATAACATTTATTATTATTACTATTATATCAAACCTATTTGTTAGTAGTTATTGACTTTAGGTAGTTATTTTAGATTGGATTTAGATTAAAAAGTTTTTCCCTTCGTGTTGATCCAACAAGCTTGTGTCCTCCAGTGTTTTAAGGTTAATTAAATTGAGTTGAGTCAAATTAAACCAGAAGAAAACATGAAGTCAGATCAACAACTGTAAACAGCCACGTTTCTGTGTGCGTGGTGCGTTCAAGGACACGGTCTCCCCCCCGTAACTCTCCCATCTGTCACACTAACTCACTGCCTCGGCTTCCGTCCACGTTGATCCGCGCGCCCTGTTTGGACGTGATGATCCGCTCCGCCTTCCACGTCCCGGCGGCTCGGATCGAGTCCAGCTCGCCCTCCAGCACCGCTCGGGCCGCGGCCACGGCGGCGTAGGTCCGGCCCGGAGCCCCGGCCGAGGCCCGCAGGAGCCCGCGGGCAGAGGGCACCAAACCCCGGGCAGCTTTTCCGAGAGACATGACGGTTCTTCCACCCGAGAGAGAAAAGTGTGGATGGAGCAAAACGTGCAGCAGAAAGCGAACTGGGTTTCCTACCCGAGGTGGAAGAAGCCCCGCCCATACCCTGCCTCTGATTGGGCGTCTCTCACATCCTTCCTCAACTGTAACCAACCATCGCTCTTCGTGCCTGAGGCTAAACCAATCAGAGGCAGGGTAGGGGCGGGGCTTCTTCCACCTGCGGTTTGCTTTAAATCCCGTAATTTTACGTCACGTAGGAGGAGTGGGCGTATGCGTGGCGGGCCAATCAGGTGGCAGAGCGCTTGGGAGGTGGGCTACTTTTGTCCAATCAGATTTTAAGAGAGTAAAAAAATCGCTTGTTCAGATGGTGGTTGTTTACTTCTTAATAATTAAATAAATACATAAAATAAAGTCACGTATAATGTATATAGTATAATATTTTAATATATTGAGCTCTATTACTTTATTTCAATTTACTGTGTGTAAATGTGTTATTGTTTTACTGAGCTGACCTGATCTCTCTCTTCTCGTTCACTTACACACGACAAATAAACCTTGAAACTATAAACTTTAAAGGTTAAAACTACTTCACCTTGTTTATTCCATGTGTGAACTGGTATATTGTTAAAATATGTGTGTTCTGCTGGTTTCAGTGAAGTAAACACTGCAGTGATAGTGATTGTGTAACTGGTGAATAAGAGCCAAGGTGATTGGTCACTGTGTACCACATGTTCAGGACCAAACCCACAAATCAAACCTGACAGGTACGGATCAGTGCCAACATTGAATGGATTCTTTCTTGATATTTCCCATTCACCAAGTTTTGAAAACAACTTTTTTGTTTTTGAAACAGACACTGGTGAAATACTACTAATAATAAAACGTCTTTGTTGAAGGTAACAGAGACTTTGAGGTTAGAATAAGAAAAGACAAGCTTCCAGTTAAAGGACTTAGTTTAATATATGACAGTCGTCTGTCACAACTTTCTGTTAAACTTCCACGTAAAATATCTTAACAGGGGAAATTGGATGTTAAAAAAAACAAGTTTTTCTCTCATCCGACATCAACAACGATGTGAAGCATCACACGGATCCTGAATGCAACAGCTGAGCTTCTCTTACACACACATTTTGACGGGGGACTTCTCAGTAACCTTTACGTTATATTCAACAATATACATATATATTTATCAGCGATATAATACATAATCTATGTTACAAAAACCCTTTTGTAACAACATCCTCTCTCTCCTCCAACAGCAGGAATGTAACTTTATAAAATGTGCAAATGTTTGCATTCCACACATGGACGAACTCGTAACAACGTCAAGTAAAAACCTCTGTTCTTCTTCATCAAATGTTAACTTCACCAATTAAAAAAAAAAAAAAAACATTTTCTCCACAGTAACTCGCAGTGTACACAGTTACAAAGTCCTTCCTTAATTATGGGATGTAATTCCCCATGTATCCAGTGTGCCATTGAACTATTGGTCTGAAACAGATCTCCGTTCCTCCGCAGACGACGCAGGAGCAGGTGAGTGTTGTTAGTTTGGCAGGTTCCAGTGCAGTTTAGGACTCGGAGTGGTTGGTGTCCTGTGAGGACGCCCTCACCGACGGCAGGCGCTCCGCTGCTTTAGCTCTTCCTGCCAGAAACTTGTCGAACTCTGCAGAAGAAGACAAGCAGGTGAGATAACGCTTCATCAATCAATAATCAATAAAGGAAAATTACAGATTGGAATTATGGGACGAAGAAGCAGATGAGAAAAGATGCAAACAACATGGTAAATAAAGGAGAAAAATACCCATTAGACTGTTGTTTTAAAAAAAAGGAGATTTATCAAATTTTATTCCGTTAAACATAAAGTAGATTTACTGCAGTAGCCATGCTGAGTTGATATTTAGAAGTTACATGGTTGGAATTCTGTGTTTACTGGGTCTAAAACTAAAAGTATATGGCACCAGATGTCCAGTATTTGAGCCTCTAGTTCCCCCTGGTGGTTCAATATGGAAATATTTACAAGCAGATAAGATGAATTGGTAGATAAATAACAATGTAATTATGTAAAGAACGAAGCAACCTCACATTGAGCCTTTAGCTCCAAGTACAAGCTACATGAATTAGAGAATTATAACAAGATGCTGCTGACACTGTAAATTAAAAACCCTTTAGTTAAAATGCTGATTAGTATATGGTCATTATTAAAAAGTGGAAGTAAACTCACCTTCACTGGTCACACCATCAGAGTCCTCAAAGTCATCGTACTACAACACAAACAGAAAAGACATTTAAACTTGTATACACATATAGACAAGTGCAGTGGAGTTTAAGGATAATTCTGGTTATTTTGATGATAACAGTTATAACATTAAAAATCACTACAACTGACTCATTCTCTCTGTATTGTAGTTGTTGTTATTCCAACACAAGTCCCTGAGCTGTCAGGCTGCCTCGTGCTCATGATTTCTTTATTTAAAAATGTCTTAAATGATTCATAGATAAGCAAAGTGTTTGTCAAATAACTTTCTGTTGATCAACTAATCAGTAAATCCACAGATTTGAGATGTAGTTTCATTCATGCGATCAGTTTTCCATCTGCTCGTTGTCATGTCAGTGATATGTCACCATGTGGGTCAGTTAACCTTGTTGGAGTGGGCGGCCTATAACTAGTTCTCGTGAGCTGGGTAAGTAAAAACTAGGTCATTACCTCATCATCCAACGCTAACCATTTCTCAACATCATCCATAACATTGGACTGGCTGAGAGGAATCTGAGGAGAGGAAGCAGAGCACCAGGTCAGTTCCAGTCAAAAAAAGGATCAAATGCTAAAGAAACGTAATGAAGAAGAACCAAACAACAACAAAAGAGCAAGTGAATGTCAGTGGAGCTGCAGGTGTGACAAGAATGTGGCAAATCAGGACAAACCAAACACTATCATGCTGTGGATGAGGCGTCGGCCCCAAAATAAACTCACAATAATCTTCTTTATCTTCAACACATAGAAAAAACATGCAAACCAAGGTCATTTACCGACGAACCTAAAAAAATTATCCAAACTAAAACAAACCAGACCACAGCAAAAACTAAATGACAACCACAGACACAGCAGGAGTGTGGAGAGGTGAACCACTGTGAAACCAGCACGGACACAGACCCACCATTCCCCTTTTTATCATCCAATCTAACTTTGGTGAGGAGCTGCTGGTGGAGGCCGGGCTGTCGTCCTTCGTGCACACACAGAAAGTTCATTTAGGGAGCAGAACACATCGTAAAATGACACGTTTACGAAACTAAGGAGTCGTCGGCTCCTCGGGTGATTTCCTGAAACTCACTGACGGCAGCGCTTCTTCCTCAACTCTCTCCTCCTACACACAAAACACACACCCTGGGAAATCTGGACGTGAGGTTGGTGACAAATTGTTGAAATGTCTCTTGAGCCAAACGAACATTCCCCACGTCTTTTTGTCCACATGACAGATACAAAAAAATGTAATCGTGTCAGCTGATAAGATCTTGTGACTGAACATCGAAGCGTGTGAATCTGTGCTCACCGTTCCAGGGTTGAGGAGCCTGTTGTCCGGAGCTTGAGCCAGGCCGTCCACTGCAGCTTCACTTCTCTCACTGAAACAGAGGATTTGTATGTTGCTGCATGAGCCGATAATTAAAAGGTTCACACGCGGCGAAACTCTGGCCACATTACTGAAAAGGACTTAAGACGGAATAAGTCCGAATTAAACACCAAAGCAAAAGATCAAGATGTCTGCTGATGCCGTATCCGAGAGTTTAACCCCGGAAAGAGCCGCTGCACGGCGGCTGTGAGAGATTACATCTGTCTCACACTGTGACGGAACAACTAAACCTGCTGTTATTCAGACTGAATTCTTTTAGTGGTTTCCAACCTTGTTTGTCTGATACCAACAAATAGTCCTGTTCTTACTGACTGAAGTATCCTCGTTCATTCCAATAGGTGGAATGAACGATTGGAACAAGTGGTTTGCAACTGGGTCAAAATGCAGCCAGATCCTTTTGATTATTTCTTATTTCACCACATCGGACTGAGACGGACATTTACTGGAGTCCGCAGGTGCTCATCTCCGTCAATCGTCTTCAAAGTAAAAGCACTGTTGGTGTCATGCTTCATATCAAGCTGAATTACAGAGCTTTTGTTTTGAAGAGTTGTCAAAAGTCGATTACTTCACAGACCTCTGAGAAAGCGGACATGGAAAAAAGAAATTATACCAAAAACATTTTAATTATATATTTTCAGTACCTTGGTGTTGGTTGAGATGAGGCGTTGATTTTGGATAATGTGTCCTCTGATTCACTTGTACCTGCAAGAAGAACAACACCATGAATCACAGGGTAGTTACAGTTACAAGCTTCTTGTGTTAATAACCACACTAAAACAATTAGGATGAGACGGCTGAACTTACTAAGTTTAGTCAACTGACTGGACAAACTGTCGCTGGTCGCTGACGCCAGTCCCGACTCCTGAGACTCAGCCGTCACATCCAGTTCTTCCAGGTTGACGTACATGTGACTCTACAAAAACAAAGAGCAACGAAAAATCCAATTCATGATGCAATAAAATGAAAATTCACAATGAAACTATTTCATAAAACGATGACAAGTAACAAATTTGTTTTTTTACCTTCTGTGATGTATCTTGACCGTTTGTTATGCGTCTTTCAAACCTGCAGCAGAACAAAGTGATCATTATCAAACAGAAACAGAAATTTAGCTCATAATAAGGCAGTATAATAATGCTAATATTAATAATAGTGATTATAATGTCATTAACCTGTGGTAGCGGGTGAAGGCGGAGTTCATGTCATCATTTGTTGCCAGTAACTCTTCGATCAGCTTCTCTTCACTCAGCCGGGGGACGATCTTTACTATCCTGTCCTGCATTTCCTTACAAACTGTGTACAACTGCTAATGATACAATCAAACAAAGCATGTGTGGGTGGGGGTTGTGGGGGTGCGATGCAGTACGAACACGTACACAGTGCTAGATCAGTTAAGGGAAACGCACTGTTCCTCATGGATGGGACATGTGAGAACAGACAAAACTGCAACAAGTAATGTTTTTCTTCTCTGTTTGTTTTTACCTCCAGCAGCTCCATGTCGGCTTGTTTCACCGTGACGGGATCCAGCTGACTCATCATGTCGGACATCATGGTCAGGTTGCTCCGCACCACTCCCAGCTCCGTCTTCAGCTTCTTCACCTGGAACGTTCACAGCATTTCCTCAACAAACACGGCCATGACGACGCAAAAGCAAATATTGATTTCTTAAGTGGAGGCACTGAAGCTGGGAATACGCTGTGCGACCTCAGTAATGTTGGATTCCAGCTCACACATCATCGATTGATTGTCTGGCACAACCCGGCTGCTCAAACTATTTGTTGCATGGGCTCCTCTGGAGTCATTCTGGACCAAAATGTCCAGATATGGACATGGACACACAGGTGGACGTTTAGTTTTGGCTGTTTTGCAGAGAGAAAGCGAATTTGAGGTTATTATATTGTAGATTGATCAGTAACTACACTCCGAACCCCTTTATCGCCAGCCACTGAGGGAAAATGTGCTAATTTTGGGGGAATCGAGTCATAACTATGCTTCAAATGTGCGAGAACCTGCGTCCAAATTTTCGGACACGTCAAAAATTCATCCGACCCTTTTGATAATTGGTCGGGAGCATCTGATCTGCTCTACAATGAGTTCAGTGACATTGGCTCCAATCACACAGTGTATGCTCAGCTTGAAGTGGATTTTCACCTGAGTTGTGAAACAGCATTTAAGCTCACACCTGTGATTACTACAAATACAGTGCATTGAAATATCAGAGTGCAGAAAGGGCCCATCACCTGGCAGGCAGTGAAGGCATTGGTCCCCTCCAGAGCCTTTTTAAGTTCACAGGTCTGAGGTGGGATGAGCGGAGGTTTGGAAGAGAGCAGTGCAGCAGGCAGAGAAGTGACAGCCGGCCCATTCCCAGGCACAGTCTGCTAAGCAAAGGGCAAGGAAACCACCCGAAGGGAAAATGAGCAAAGGCGACAGATGAGCAGCAGCAAACCACAGTGCACAGTCTGCACCTGTTTGGGAGGTTGATCCGGGGAATAACCATCCAGTTCTGTCATGGGGAACTCGAGGCCTTTCCTGCGCAGGTCTTCATACACAGACACCACGCCCGTCAGGTCGGGCGAGCTGCGGAATGCATCGGCCCACGCCTAGACGAGAGAAAACCACAGTTAAATACAGAGAGTGGAGCAAGGCAACAACAGAAACTCAAACAGAGCAACACCTTATTGTTTATAGGTGAGCAGCAGCTCCTGCCTCCCTCACCTGAACGATGCTGAGCACTCTGTCGTGCAGGATCAGCGGAGGGTTGTTCCTCGGGATGATCGCCCGCACCAGGACCCCTTCCACAAAGTCCCGTGTTGTCACCAGGATGTGGAACCTGTAGGCGCAGTTCTTCACACACGTCTCCAGGACCTGAACGCCAGGAGAACACAACAGATCACAAGTCTGATGACACCTGAGCACTGAACACGAGTGGAGCCGCGAACAACACTCACAGTCAGCGCCAGCATGACCTCCTTGAAGTTCTTATTCCCCACGATCCTTTTCTTTATGGCTCTGACGGCATCTTTGGGGCTGTAATCAAAAAACATTTCTCATGGTCAGAGGCAAGAAAAGCTCCAGAGAACGACCTTGTTCCTGATAAAGACTGATACACCACAGACACACACACACACACACACAGACACACACAGCCACACACAGACACACACAGACACACACAGCCACACACAGACACACACACCCTTCCTCTGAGCTGTTGATCATGTCACAGATTTCCATGTTCAGGGCCCAGTCTTCTGACGGGAGGCTGGAGCTGGTCGCATACTCTGAAAAATAAACAAAAAGAAATAAAACACCGTCTGATATGAAACTGAGCTCTAAGATGATAAAAGTTTCCTCTAACAAAAACAAAACATAATACTTCACAGTCATTAAAGTTCACTGTATTTTCTGAAGGACAACGTCAGTAAAAACAGAAGCATACTAGTTAAATTAGATTTAAGTTTGTGGGGTTCCACACGGTTCAATCCTCAATCAAAGATGATATTTAGCATTTTAGTATACAAAGAAAAAAAAATGTTGCTTAATGTGAAGTGCAAGAAAGTGTTATATATGGTTTTAATGATATAAATAATAGAATAGAATATTAAACCTGCTTAGAGATTGTACAAAGATGATAATTGCTGTTTTTATTTAATGAAGCATAACTCACATGTTTTATTATTTAGCAACAAGTCATAAAATGTTTAATTTATAAATGTTTAACATCTAGAGACAGGGATAAAGAAAATACAAGGGAAAGTCAAAATCAATGGATTTATTGAGATGGTCTTTGTCTACCACTTCAAATTGTGGAGGTTACAATAAAAAATCTGTGGTATTTTAGTAAAAATGTACAGTAACAAATAAATACAGTAAAATAATAAATATAATTATCAATCAATTTAAATAACTAGCTTTCACTTCAGTCATTGAGGACACAAGTCCAGTCGTTAAAATGAGATTTGGGTCAGGAGGATGTGGGCCACTTGTGGTCCCGCCCACCAATTTGCATGTTAAACTGACACGATAACAACCAATCAGATGGCGCATCCCGGCCTCTAAGTCCCGCCTCTGTCCCATCATTGTCCAGTGGACGCGTCAGTCAAACAATAAGCCGTTGCTCCTCTGTCACTCCTAATGAACTTGAATTGACTATTGGACTGTGATGAGATATAAAAACACATCTGCAGCTCGATTAATGATCGATAGATTGCAGATGTTTAAAAACACAGCTCACATCAAAGGATAGAGAGAGAACATCAAAGCGATGAGCTGATACAATGTGACGCTGATGAAAGAGCTCACCGATCCTCTGTCCCACCGCCGTGCTGAACGGGTTCCCCAGCAGGAACTCCATGATGAGGCCGCCGAGGGCCGAGCTGCGTCCCCGGGCCGAGCCGTGCCGTGCCGAGCCCAACAACTAGACCCGCTCCCTCCTGCGGACCGATGCTGCTGCTGCTGCTGTTGCTGCTGCTGCCTTTGCCGCTGAGCACCGCACTGAAGTGGGCCACCGGTTGAACTGCGTCACCGTTAAAGGGACAGAAGCCTGCAAGTATCACGTCAGCACCGGCTAACAGCGCCCCCTACAGGCAATAATAATAATAATAATAACATATTGAGGGTCCACCCTGGACAGAAATAAAAAAATATATAAAAATAAAATAAAAGCAAAAAAGCAATCATAAATAAAAAACAATAAATACTTATACAGTGATGTAGAATATCATCTGTTATTATTAAGATTTAAGAGTCTTAATTGTCTCTGTTCCTTAAAATAATCACTTCAGACGTAGGTGATTTGAGTGAAAGAAATAACATAGTAATAAATAAATATATATATATCATAAATAAACTTTTTATGAAAATGATCAAAGATAGATTTCAGGAGCTGGACCTGAGTCAGGATCACATTGTCCACGTCTCCTCGCTTGTGTTGTTTGACTTTCTGCCACATGGGGGCACTGTTCCCTCTGACCTCACTGATCAGTCCCCCCTGTCCTCCAGGTGCATTAAAGCTGCTTTGTGCTTATTTCACTGAAAGTTGAAGAGTTGGTTTCTAAGTGTTTTTAAAAGCTTCGTTATTTCTCCTCGTGCCAACATGTTGGAATTTATTGAATTAACTTGTGTAAACCTGGAGACATGTGACATCCCAGCATAGAGAAACTTTAGAATACTTACATCCATGAAACACAACAGACACGTTTACATGACACCAAGATTGAGACAAAAGTCTGAATAAGACTGAAATGAAGACACGTAAAGTATTCTGACCTTAGACGCATTTTGTTGACATTTATACATAATATATAATCATATGTTGACGTCCTATTGGAGATTTCAGCTTGACGACACACGTCCTGGGTTCAAGTGTAAACAAGATGGAGAAATAAAGAGTTGAAGCTTTTGTAAAATTTGAAAGAAAACACTTTCTATGATAGAAATGTGCATTTAAACTATTTCAGGTTAAGGTTTTAAAATTCTGGTGGGATAGTTGGACGTATGACATAGTGAAGATAATGCTGACGTGCATTAGTGTATATGTATATGTATATTTTTAGTTTTTATTGTCTTACTGCTCCCACTTCTTTGGATTAACTCCTGTTTCCTGGTTGTGATTGATTATCTATAATATTTATATGTATTGATTTGATATCAAATGAATAATTGATCCAAAGAATGAATAAATAATGTTTATCTGACTCATAATCAGACACAAACAGGAATATTAAAGGAATAGTCAGATATTCTTTGTTAACAACTCATGTTATCATAATTGGAGTGATATCTTATTCAGAATAAGGTCAACAGTCAGATTGTTGGTGTTTTTCACTCAGAGGCGTTTCCCCCCCCCCCCCCCCCCCCCCCGACTCTGGGGATGAACGTTGTGTTCGATGGCGGCGATGATGTGAGTGTGTGACTCAGACTCAGTGACTCACCAGCCAGTAAACAACAGAGAGTATAACTGGTAGCTCCTCTGGTTACACCAGATCAGACAGTTCGGCCCATTATACACAACCGCATGGGGGGGGGGGGGGAGACAATACATCCAAGTTTAATTCTCTGATCTCACAGGAACAGAGACGAGCCCACAGACTTTGTACTGAAACATCCAGTTTACCTGACGTGACTGTGATTAACTGAGAGGACGTGAGTTTGTGTTGGTGAACGTACCTGAAGCCGTGTGGAGCCTGATGCTGCAGCGTGGAAACACCTTCACCTACTGGTTTGTTTGATCACATTCGTTACTGGTTGCTATGATACTGTATGAAGATGCATTCATGAACTGAGGAATGACGCCGTCACATGTTAGTGAGGATCATACAGAAAATATTAATAATACCCTCTGTTGGTTTTTAAATGTTTTATTCTTTATATTTTGTGTAGTTGTATATCGCCGCAGCTGACACGTGCACACACACACACCGAGATCCTTCATTTACTTTCCCTCGAGGAAATGTCACAGACAATTTCCTGGGGGGGGGGTGAAAATCTAAACTGCTGGAGGGTGGAGCAGCACCAGAGAGAGAGAGAGAGAGAGAGAGAGAGAGAGAGAGAGAGAGAGAGAGAAGAAGAAAGAACAATTAATTGGCGTAGCAAGATATCAGCTCGTTTGATACTGTACAGGAACAAGCAGCTTTCTCTCCCAGCAGCCAATGGGAGTGGGCAGTGACGTGTCTGTATTCCCAGTATGAAGCCTCCAGATTAGTCTCCTCAGCCTGTGAATTAAATACAGTGGTGCAGTGTGTGCACGACTGTTTATCTGCCACCAGCTGTGACGGCCTCAGTGTGCACGGAGGCTCCGAGCAGAACATCATCAGTGCAGAGACAAAGACTCGAGCTGCAGGGACGGACGTGCGTTTGTCTCTGCATCGAGGTGAAAGGTAGAAGAGCTTTAGCTTCACATGAGGGTGATTCTTACTTAAATCAAACAATAGTTCATCGGGAGACGTTTAGAGACAGAGCTCATCTCTGAGTGTGACTCATCTGTGGCTGCAGTGTGTGTGTGTGTGTGTGTGTGTGTGTGTGTGTGTGTGTGTGTGTGTGCACGGTCCAGGTATCACTCATGTTGTGAGGGACATAAATGTGTCCACAGTCACACTATGGGGACAAAAAGCAGAAAACAACCTAAAGCATTACATTTTACAGTGTGGACATGTTTTAAGGTTTGTTTTAGGATAGGATAGGGTTATGATTAGGGTTAGGCAAGTAGTAACTATGGTTAAGGTCTCAATTAAAGCAATATAATATTATAAGTGTGTGTGTGTTTGAACAATAAATCCCTCCACCACCACCATCACATTCACACACACACCAGCCTCTCACCCCGTTGTCATGGCGCTGACTGAACTAGCGACTCCACCACAGAACATCTGACAGAGACGAACATGTTCCTGAGACTTAAACATTTAAAGCATCGTCAGAAAGAGAAACAGCATCAAACGTGTTTATTATAACATCAGTGTTCACAGTCAGAGTCACATTAAGACACGAGATCACGGAGACATAAGGAGATTGTTTTTAAATTATACATGTGAAAATACTTGTTTTCAGTTTTTTTTATATATACAAAACACAGACTGAGGCATATTTCTTAAAACCCACTCAGAGAAGACTTTGGTTTAAATTGTGGAATTCTGGTTTACAGCAGGAAAACGTTCTACATCTAATGGCAAGCTAAATGAATGAGGTTTTTATGAATTATCATAAAAAAATAACCTTCTTCATCAATATACTGCATCTCTTCTGCGTTTTAAGACTGAAACCGGCTGTTTTCTGTTTTATTTTCTAAACTAAAATTTTATTTTTAAAGAAGTCACATTGTAAAACAGCATAAAATGCAAAATAAGGACAATAATCACTCGTTAAAGCCTTAATAATGTGGTTATAATACTCGTCTGGTTCCCTAATGGACGTCTTGTGCCGTGTCACATGACGGAGCAGGTGAAGCCGCAGCAGTCCTTCAGCAGCGTGAGTCCAGTTTTACCGATGAACGGCGTCGACGTCTGCTGAGATTTGGACGCCACCGTTTGATCCGGCACGGCTCCTGATTGAAAACGGGAAAATGTGAATATTAAAGATTATTCACAGGAAAGATTTACTTAAATGGAAAGTTCAGGATTTTGGGAATCAACATTTTAAATGTCATGAATGCAGAGAAGCGGTTTTGTTTGTTCTGTTTTTGGAAATAACTGAAGATTTGTATTTGTATGTATACGTTTTGTTCCTTGCACCATTAATCCCTTATTTTATTTTAATCTTATTTATCTTTTAACTCTTTATTGTGTATTTACACATATACGTATATGTGTAAGCAGCTTTAAACTCACCCTTTGCAGCCGAAGCCTTGGGAAACTTGGATTGTAAGAAAGCCGCCATCTCTCTGTCTTCCTCTCTCTCCCTGTGAAGGAAAACACATCCTGGTTTTCTTTTTCATTTCGGCTTTTAAGATTTTATCGCATGTTGCTGAATGTCACTGCGAAAACACACTTTAATTGTAGATTCTAATCTGCGTGGTGTGATTTCACGGCTGCAGTCACACACGCAGCCCTGAGCTCCTCGTGGAGGAAGCTGATTCTCACTCTCCTGCCTGTTTATCACTGGGTCTAATTTAGCTCCACAGACAAAATGATCGGCTCAATAAGAGTAAATACGTCCAGTTGTAAAATTAAATCTCTGCAAATATATCTTCAGATTACAAACCTGAATAAAAGCTCAATTTACTCCATTCTCCATCAGTGGATTTTTAAAACCTCACCTGAGTCGTTCGAACTCCACATCGTCCACCAGGAAGTCTCTGGTCTCCACCAGCTTGTTGATCTGATGCAGCAGCTCCTCCTCCCGCTCCCTGTCCTCCTTGGACTTGTCTTTGTCTGTACAACACATCACACACAAATGAAACACACACACACACACACGACACAACAAGGCCTTTGCACACTAGACAGGTTTTCTTCATGTGAATATCCAGTAATCAGCGATTTAATTTTCAAACCAATGTGGACATGGACACTTCCAACCCGTCCCAATGCATGTTGTGGACATCACATTTTGAAGCAGTAGCAGAAGAAGAAGAACTTCCTCCTCTATCGAGTTGATTTATTTTATATATTTGCATTTAACTGTTGCTCAAAGTTATTTTTGGCGTCAAAAGGACGTGATGTCGTCGACTTGAAGATCAGATCAAGCAACAGTAACTTTTTGTTTCTCCAAAGCTTGAAATGTATTTTATAAATTGTGTTGTGCTTAATGTGACTAGTCAGGAGAGTCACAATTATATTTTACAAATGTAAAACAGTATGTTTATATATATATATATATAGAAATCAAACTGTTCACAAACAAACATGATGTGAACCTCATGATGGAGCAAGAGTTACTAAATAAAGTCAGATTCATCTTCTGGAGCAGTGGATGTTACTTCTAGAAGAGTCCAGACGAACTGATCCTAAACCAGTTTATATTTCTATCATCTCCCTGTAAAAATAACTGTATTGTTTTATGTTTCAGCTTCTAGTTGCCACAGCAACGTTCTTCCACATGAGAGCTGTCATCTAAACTTAATGAGAAGAGGGATGTGAGAATAAGTCGGAATAATTTCTGACTAAAGAAGAAACATCGTGTAACAGAGGCTCATTATTATATGAAATCTGAGTCTTTTCTCTAAAGATTTTTTTTTTATTCACCTGGAATTGAGACCAGTTTTTGCAGCTCCTTCTTCAGCCTCGTGATTTCCTTGCAGAGCTGGATGTCGTCCATCCTGAGAGGAAAACAAAAACATGAAAATAAAAGAAAATGTTCCCCCAGAACCATCAATACGTATTTGACATAAGAGAAAACTTAATAAGGGTTTTAAAACAAACACAGACTCTGAGTTTGTGTCATTGCAGCAAAGCAATTTCCTCCTGGACTGAGAACACAGAGGCGTGAATGAGGAAATGTGTGTTTATCAAACTGAAATAACACCGGGACCAGATTCTATCAGCAGACGGCAGCGAAGTCCGTGTGTTTATTATCTGAAATAACACCTGACGGAATCAAATCTCATTTCACCGCCTGATACGACAGCAGCCGCTCAGACGAGTGTGTGCGTGTGTGTGTGTGTGTGTGTGTGTGTGTGTGTGTGTGTGTGTGTGTGTGTGTGTGTTGCTGTTACAGTGGAGGCCAAATAGGAAAATGACTGAAGTCAAACCTACTTTATTAAACCAACAGCTCAGTGTTTCCATCACAGTGTGTTGTTCAGGACGACTAATATGCTGCCACCCAGTGTGCGACAACGAGCCGCCACAAGGAGGAGCTGTTGCTTTCACCTCTTTGTTTGTTTGTTTGTTTGTTTGTTTATATCAACAGGAAGTTGAACTTGACCAGTTACAGTTTAAAGGGGGCCGTCACCTCACAGCAAGAAGGTTCAAATCTTGGTTTGGTCAGTTCTGGGTTTGCTCCAGCCCCCCCCCCCCCACAGTCTGAAGACATGCAGATTGTGTTGAGGTTGATTGGAGAATCTAAATTGAGCATAGGTGTGAAGTGTGAGTGGCTGTTTGCTCAAAGTCCCCTGGGATTGGCTCCAGCCCCCGTGACCCTGAGCGATATATAGATATTGGATGATAGAATTCTGTTGTTTTACCAAATCTTCCCACGTTGATTTAACACACGTCGACTCCTGGAGCCCAGAGGGACGAGGGAGAAGTCAGCCTGTTGTTATCAGTGGAGCTGAGTCTGTGACATGAAGCCGTCTGATACGTGTCGTCATGATCCTCAGCGCCGAGCAGACGAGGCTGCGTTTGAATTATCTCACAGGAAGATAAATAAACAGAAGCCCGAGCAGAAGTCATTATTATCTGCCTCTGTGACTCATGCTGTGAAAACATGAATCAGAGCTGATCAGCGCTCACACTCCCTCTGCTGCCGTCTGCAGCCGTGTGTGGCAAAATAATGAGGAGGGTCTCCGCAGGAAAAGAGGGAAATAATTAAACAGCAAGGATGAGAGAGAACAGAGTGTGTGTGTGTGTGTGTGTGTGTGTGTGTGTGTGTGTGTGTGTGTGTGTGTGTGTGTGTGTGTGTGTGTGTGTGTGTGTGTGTGTGTGTGTGTGTGTGTCGCAGCCCGGTGAGACGGTAAGTAGCACTGCTGTTTTGTTTACACACGTTGTGCCATCGTGCACTTGGCTTCTCCCGGCGTCGGTGGCTGACAGTTGTGTTTCCCACTGTAACTCCTGAGAGACTTTTAACAGTAACTCTGTGATTTTCAGATCCCAGAGCAGCCGAGCTTCGGTCTGTGTGCGGCTGCAGGGACCAGACAGACGAGCGCGACGTGACAGTAGAGAAGCATCATGAAACTCTATCAGTTCCACATAAACACTGTGGAAAATCATAAACCACGTCCGAGTGACAGCTGGTCAAAATGTGAAGAAAATCCCTAAAGACAGACTTAAGACATCATGTTGTGTGAGGTCACCGTGACCTTAACCTTTGACCTTTGACCACCCAACTCAAATCAGTTCATCTGTGAATCCAAGCGAATGTTTGTACCAAATCTGAAAGTATTACGTTGAGGTGTTCCTGAGATAACGGGTTCACAAGGCAAGAAGGGTCACTGTGGGCTTGACCTTTGACCTTCAACCACTAAGATATAACCAGTTCATCTTTTGGTCCAAGTGGACGTTTGTACCAAATTGTCTATAACAGAAGAGTGTATACGTCTCTGTCTACAGACGCAGATCTTACATGTATCTGAGCTCCGACTCTCTCCGGACCAGGATGTCTCGTATCCGCTCAATTCTCACCAGCTCTCCTTCTATGTCCTGCACCGTGATCGTGGAGTCGGCCATCGACACGACGTCTTCCGCTGAAAGACAAACAGGGAAACACGTTCACTCGTGGGTTGAGTTTCAAAAGATTCTGAAACTGGATTTAAGTGAATTAAACTCAAAAACAGCTGGATTCTGAGGATCCATCCACTGTGAAGTCGGAACTACTTAAATATCCAGAAGATAAGAACAGCAAAATTAGTGTTCGTGTCACACAAGCTCGTTAATGGAAAACACGAATGTACTGAAGGTGTCGCGGTTCTTTTTGGACGCTCCAGGCTCCCGTCCTGTGACACCTCAGAGACTCAAGCATCACATTTTAAGCGGCGACTGATTTCTTCAGGTTTTCACTCACTTCTGTTGTCGTGTTTCCGTTGCGTGGCTTTTACATTCGTGTTTTGTGCTTGTGTGAGAACATGAACCCTCCGCCCTGCATCATAACCTCCCTGCTGCTATGATCTGGTCTGAGCCCCCCCCCCCCCCCCCCCCCCCAGCCTCTGACTCCTCACCAGGAGCGATGACTCACCCGACAGAGCTCGGATCGGCTTTTAATTACCTGACCTTGTGTGAAAAGACTTTACACGATCACATACGCTGAACCACGGGGGAGTTGCACAGATGCACAGCCCCTGCAAACATGTGTAGTATCACATGTTTATTATCACAGGCACGAACACACACATGAACTACCAGTGTGTTAGTGTGTTAACAACCTGCACGTGTGTTATAGTTTATTCTGCTCTCAGGACTCTGACAGGTTTCCAGCATCCGGTTCAAATTGTTCCTGACTTTTAATTTCACACTTTAATTAGCTCTGACAGGGAGGTTACGTTTTCACCTCCATCCTCTGGTCTGTTTGTCAGATTTAGAATAGAATAGAATATAATAGAAATCAATAGAATAAAACTAATGTGTGTTTTTCAAATGATACACATGTTTAAAAAGGACAGAGACCCTAAATGTTAATGACCCCCCCCCGCCACAAATGGACATTACAATACCTTACTCATGTCCTGCATCTATAAGATACTGCAAATATTTTCATACTATACTATAGTTTTATTATAAATACATATACGTATATGTACAATTTATCTATCTAGGAAAAATCCAGAAAACACAACGTTACTCTTAAATTAATAAATCAAACAGAATAGTAGAAGTACTGAGGGGGGGTCTGACACTGAAGTGACCCTATGGGGCCCCTGAGGGTTTGTTAAATCCTGTCTCCAGCCCTGCTGCTGATATGCAGGTAACTTAGGGCTCTTTCTCTCCACCTGAGTTCGTGCTGATTCACACTTTTCTATGGCTGATGAATTAAATCTGTGTAAATACATGTTTTCTGTTATATTGAAGCATTAAAACGTGCAGAGTAAAAACTCACCTGGTTCCTGCTTCGCTCCTCCGTCCACCTGCGTCTTCTCCAGAGCTCCGTACTGTCCTGAGCATTTTCTCTCTTTCTCCATGTTTTTCTCAACAGCTCCTTTTTCAATTTCCCTTCACAAAAAGAATAATCAGAGGAAATATTGGTGCTGCTTGAAAATGAAAATAAAAACGTGTCCATGCACCATAACCGGAGGGAGAAACCGAGGAGGAGGAGGAGGTGATGATGAGTCCAGGCTCAGACTCACACTGATGATTTCTCTGCTCACAGGAGCTGAAGTAGCTGATCTCTGCTCAGTGACGCCACCTACTGACAGAGAAGGAGCGCAACACAAAGCAACTGCTCAAAAGCTACTGCATAAACAAAGAGGAGCGATGCTGACTACTCATACATTTATTTACCCAGAGTGTGTGTGTGTGTGTGTGTGTGTGTGTGTGGAGAGAGAGCTGTAAAAGGAGGTGGTGAAGTTTGAGGAAGTGCAAACAATAATGTGTGCATAAATTATATATAGACAACATGTCTGACAACAGACTTATAAAAAACTAAACATCTATTATCAAATAAATATTCTTGGGAAACTGAGATTGCAAAAATACATCTCTCACTCACACACACTCACACACACACACACACACACACACACACACACACACACACACACACACACACACACACACACACACACACACACACACACACACACACACACACACACACACACACACACACACACACACACCTTTTAAATAGTATAGATTCATAAACTCTTACTTTATTACCATAAACTTTATTTATTCTTGAATCAATTGCCCCCAGTGGGACGTTGTTGAATTGAAACTTTATGGACAAAACAAACATCACAATATGGATCGTTTAATATTAATATGATCTCAATGCACATAATTGCAGAATCTGAATTCAACATTTGCAGTTCCATATGAATCCAGAGACGTGTTAAAGTGTGTTTACAACATGTTTCCCCCCCCAGGCCTGAAGGGACCTGAGACCCTGAGCCTCTGAAACACAGACGACCTTTAAATGTTCTGTAGCTGCAGTTAAACACACATCGTTTACAATCAGCATCGTCACAGCTTCAAAAGACAAGAAGGCACAAATAGAAGGAGCCTCTGGTCCAGCAGATCAACACAGTCGGGCGTGGTGACACAGATCGACTGGTTCGGCCTCACCTTGTGCACACGTCTGGTGTTTGCTCTGCTTGTTCAACCTGCCTGGTGCTGCAGGAGCTTCTGGCCACATGTAACCCCGCTGCCTTGTGGTTTCCTCTCTGTGTTTGTCTGTTTGTCAAATGGATTACGCAAAAACTACTTAGTGGAAGGAGGAGGTGTGAGTCAGGGAAGAGCAAATTTAGGTTTTGTTGTGGATCCGGATCTTTGACATTCGGCGACAGGACATATTTCAACATTTCTGATGGATTTGGGTGAAGATAAATCAAGCAAGTTTAGGGGACAGATATTTATGAGTGTGTGCAAATGAAAGACAGAAAACGTCAGCGCTTAGATTGAAATGAAACCCGTCATAACCCATCAATTATCTTGTTCATGCTACTTGATGAAGATTGACATGTCTGTACAGGACCGTGTGAACCACATGTTATTCTTCTTATACTAAATACTCTGCACTTCACCCATTGTTCGGTTTTGTGCAGCCGACTCTGTAGAGTTCAGTTTCTCTCAGTGGTTTATCCTCCTTCCATAATTATTATTGCTTCTATCGGTTTCCATCGCTTTGTCGAGCCAGTCCCGCTCCTGCTCCGACTCAGAGTCACTGGCTTCGCTGGCGTTGGCGGCCAGGAGGCGAGAGTAGTTGATCCTGCGCTGGTGCGGCGCCTTCCACTGGAGCAGCATCAGACACACACACCACAGCATCAGACCCGCTGCCACTGCCCTGAACAGCCACGCCAGCCCGAACCTCTGCACCACAAACCCCCCGCCCAAGCTGCCGAGGCTGCTTCCCAGGTGTAGAGAGAGCGCGCTGAAGACCCTCCTCACGCTCCTCTCGGCCTCCGGTGTGGCGACGTCCTCACACTGGACGTTCACAGCCCACCACAGGGCTCCGCCGCTGAAGCAACTCAACATCTGGACAGGCAGCACGGCCCAGGGTCCCCAGAGGAAGGAGTAGTAGAGGCACTGCAGGCCGAGAGCCGCAGCCCCCACTGCGAGCACCCTTCCCGGCCTGAGGAGCTTGGACACCCGGCCGGCGAGGAGAGGGAAGGCGGCCTGTGAGAGCAGAGCGAGGGCGAGAGACGATCCCATGTGCAGCTCGTTGCTCCCGTGATCCTGCATCTGCCACAGGAGGAAGTTGTCCACGGCTGAGCCCGCCGCCCCGACCAGCAGGGTGGTGATGGCGCAGAGCAGAGCGCGAGGGGAACCACGCACCAGCTGCAGGGCTTTCAGGAGCCCGTTGACCCGGTCTCGCTTTTTGTTCAGGTAGAGAGGGAGGTAACAAGCCACGGGCAGGGCCAGAGCGGCAAAACCAGCGTAGCAGAAGAAATGTGCCGCGCTCCTGGGGATCCAACCGGCTATGAGACAACTCAACTGGCTGACCAGCAGGCCTGCGCCTCCAGCCCCGCACGCTGCTCCCAGCAAACCCCACGGCCCGATGGCGGTGTAGCGGTCGGAGGCGTCGGCAAAATCCAGATATTCATACAATCCGTCGTCGGCCGTCCACTCCAGAGGGGCCGACACAGACTCCCACACCGAGACGATGATGAGGATCAGGAAGAAGAGTTGGTGTTGAGGGTCCATGACCTTCAAGTTTCCTAAAAAGTCGAACCGGCTCTGCTCCTCTGTCGTCTTTTCTCTCTGCGGCTCCTCAGAAGCTGATTTGACGTCCGACCTCCTCCTCCTCACAGCAGGAGCAGAGGAGCCGGAGACACGAGGCCCAACGGAGCTGCTGATCCCTGGTTCTCGAAGGCTGTGGTCGACCCCGACAGAAACATTCTCTCGCTGATTACGTGAAGTTGTGCTCGTCATTACAGAAGCAGATTTAGTATCAGCGATCGTCTTTGCAGGAAACGTGACACCAGGATGGGAAACAGGATGTTTTGGGGGTGTGCTGGTCACAGGTACGATGCTGCTGGTGAGCAGGTTATCCAGACTTGGGGCTGAGCCGCTGCTCAGATTCGTGGTGTTACAGGAGCTGCTCCGCGTGTGCACGTCTGTGGTCGGGATGAGCAGCAGAACCAGGGCGACCGCTGCCGAACACACGAGGGAGCCTTTGATCACCACTCGCCTCTTGTTGTAGTGCTTGGAGAGGAGACTCGCCACGGGGCTCCACGCCAGCGATATCAGGTGTTTGGCGCCCATGACGACGCCCGTCATCACGGGGGTGAGGCCCAGCTGCCTGAGGTACAGGGTGAGGAAGGGGAGCAGGCAGCCTTTGGAGCAGGAGCACAGGAAGTTGAAGACGCTGGCGAGAGCGAGGGCTCGCTTGACGTCGATCTGCTTGTTCCTCTTCATGGTCGTCGTCCTGTGCAGCTCAGAGACTCTGCTGATGTTTCACATGGATTCAAACTGAGAGACACAGAGGTGGGAAATAATAAAGTTTAAGTTAAACGTTTTTTTTTTCCAGAGGTGAAAACTTCAGCATCTTTGGTATTTTTCTTTCAACATTTTTGCTCGAATAGTCGTCATCAACAGCAGAAAAACCTCAGGTCCTCTTCAGTCAATTGCAATTATACATAGAGTATTAATTAAGGCTGGGAAATACAAATATCAATATTTATAGTATTATCATTTTCATAAAAAGCAATATAACATAAATCCAATATTATGAGGAGGAATAACACATAATTGAGCAACCTCACATTTATATCTATAGCAAGTGTTTATATATATATTTGTTTATAATTTGATAATTATCAATATTGTACATTATTATCTTGATATGTTTGGCCATTTCGTGCAGCCCTATTATAAAGAGTATAATCATCATCATAGTATAATCATAGAACACAGTTGTTATGGTGCTAAAATAAAACAAAGTGATAAATATCATAATCATATCATAGAGATGACATTTTTTTTAAATATTTCAAACAAGTGTCAATCAATCAATCTTTATTTGTATAGCTCATATTCACAAACATAAAAAATTATAATCATAAAGATGAATAAATATTTTCTGTTATTTCAAATCATTTGACAGTACAAGTAAAATACAATTGTTAAAATAAAATAAATATCCATACCTCTGACCGTGTTTCTTTCTCATCCTACATCCTGTTCACATTAGTTTTTAAATCCTGTGTTGATCTAAAATGTTTATTGAGTCATTTCTTTTACTGTCTCTATATAAACATAGTTATAAAAAAAGTTGGTTTTCTAGAAGCTGACACATCACGTCACGGAAAAGAAGCTGCAGTTTAACCTTAAAAAATAAACTTTATAAGAAGTAAAAGTTCAGTTTTCATGAGCAGGAGGAAATAAAGTTAAACAGTGAAGCAGGAAGTAACAGGTGCCGCGTGCATACACCTGTTCCAGCAGCAGAGGACACGTCACAACTTTAACAACTTTAACAATAAAAACTTTTACCTTTTCACTTCTTTTCCACACGAGGATCCTCAGACTTCTTCTCATCGATCTTCTCTGGTTTCTACATCCACACGTTGTCTCTTAGAAAAACACGTGACACCTTCTGGAGGTTTATCTTTTACACCGTGTACACACCTGGAGCCGTTCTCATGACCCCAGCGCCCCCTAGCGGAGTGGATGCCTCAGTGTGGGCCACACACTGACGTGATGTCAGATTTAATCCTCAGAGAAAGACTCAGTTAATGAATCACACAAGATCTGAATCCAACAAGATCTGAATCCAACAAGATCTGAATCACACAAGATCTGAATCACACAAGATCTGAATCACACAAGATCTGAATCACACAAGATCTGAATCCAACAAGATCTGAATCACACAAGATCTGAATCACACAAGATCTGAATCACACAAGATCTGAATTAAACTTTTCACAAACATAATTGAAGCTTAGTTTATTATCACATCTTGAAATTTTACGTGACACAACACAACACAACACAACACAACCCGAGATGAGACGAGATAAAACACAACAAGACACAACCCAACCAGTTACTGATGTTCCTCATGTTCCTGATGTTCCTTGTGTTCCTGATGTTCCTTGTGTTCCTCATGCTCCTCATGTTCCTCATGTTCCTCATGTTCCTGATGTTCCTCATGTTCCTCATGTTTCTCGTGTTCCTCATGTTCCTTATGTTCCTCATGTTCTTGATGTTCTTGATGTTCCTCATGTTCTTGATGTTCCTCATGTTCCTTATGTTCCTTATGTTCCTCATGTTCTTGATGTTCTTGATGTTCCTCATGTTCTTGATGTTCCTCGTGTTCCTCATGTTCCTCATGTTCCTCATGTTCTTGATGTTCCTCATGTTCCTGATGTTCCTCACGGGGTCCCACCTGTGAAGGTGTTGATGGGCAGCGACAGGACGTTGTTCAGATACTTGCTCAGCGGCAGCTCTCGCTTGTTTCTGACGGTGAACTTGGAGCGGAGGCTGCATCCTGGGTCCAAGCACGGAGAGATGTCTATTCTGCAGAAGAAGAAATGACATCACACTGTGGTTTAAACTGGCGTCAGGGGAAATAGAATATAAAACAACGTGTAGGGTGGAAAAGGACCTTTGGACGTCAGTGTACGTCCTGCGAGTGTCTCTGTCCAGACACACGGAGAGGGTTTGATCCTCCATCGTCCTGATGCTGATGTTTTGGGTTCGGATTTTCTATGAAAACAGAAAAACCTTAGAAATAATGCAATGATTTTTTTAATCATAAAAACATCTTATTAGGTAAGTTCTTACTTTGTTGTTTCCCGGGTTTATGCTGTCAAAACTGACCGTGAGGAAATCCTCACCTACAGGAAGTGAAAAATGATTATTCATGTTTTTCAAATGATTCTTCTACCGTTGGAATGAATCTAAGTGGATGCTGGAGGTCAACCTGTGGTTACAGCTGCCGGCTCTGAGGTGATCGCCACGCCACACGTCATCAGAGCTTCTCCTCTTTCAACTCTTCGTTTGCTTAAAGACGTCTGTCAACGAGAAAAACAATAAAGCCACATTCGAGAAATATTAGAATATAAGAAATGTTACATGACTTTTAGTATAAGGACGTTTTAAGTACCTCTGTATAACTGACGGTGATGACGGCACCGTGGATGATCACCGTCGACTTCTTCCTGCGTGTGAACGGATCCTCTGTCGAGCACAACAACAACACTTCACTTGACGACACTACACACAATCAAACAACATCTGTGTCCACACACTCACGAAAGAGATGCAGGAACATACTTGAAAACTTTTCTTTGAGGTGTCTGAACTCTGGCATGTCGGCCTCCAGATGGGACACGAACACGTCCTCCACCACAGGGGACGCGTCACTGCTGCACCGCGTCATCTGAACACACACACACTGGATTGAGCTGGAGCAGGAAGTACTCGTGCACTTTGATTTCCTGCACAATGAGGTATGTAAATGTGTGTTTTATATCATGGAGGCCAGCTGCCCTGTACCTTCACAGAATACATGGGCAGGTTCACGGGCTGCGTCCCACAGCGGAGGTAGTAACACAGGGTGTCCAGCAGGAAGAGGTTTTGGTCCTTTTCCGACTCCGACTCCGTGTGCTGCAGACGGACAGAAACAAGATGGCTGAGTTCAAGTTCACCTCCTCTGCTGCTCTCGTGTTTGTAGCGTGTGCAGACCCGATCCAATCCGAAGCACGGGCCTGTAATCGGGGAAAAACCTTGGGCTTGGATCGGGTTCGGATGGAAAACAGAATTTCTGTTGGGTTCAGGCGGTTTTCACTCGATCTGAGACGGGTTCAGACAGAACATTGCGTCCTGAGCCAAAGTCTGAGTTTAAGATGGACGCCATGTGTCCAAACCCTTTTCTTTAAGTCCTTACCATTGTTGCCAGGTTGGAGATGGTGGCTCTCAGACTGTTGATGTTGCTGTTGTACCAGGGATCCAATCTCCCCAACAAGCCGGCGAGAGACAGTCTCCCGTTGTCCGGACACGGGCCGTCCTATCAGGAACAGGAAGAGATATTATATATATATATTATAAACAGCTTTCTGAACTCACACCAGTCGGTCGGTGTCGCGGTGCCACTCACTGGTGAACTGGGCTGAGGCTCCACATCGGTGACGGGGACGTAGTACAACTGCAGGTTCAGCTTCTTGGTCAAAACAAGATGTTTGGACTCTCGCTGTCTTTTGGGAAACACACAGAGGACATTACTGAGCTGCACCGCACGGTGTGAACACAAACCACAAACCACCACTCACCGTATAGAGAGGAAAGCCCTGCTGAGCCGCCCGAGCACTCGATCGTCCCCCATCACCACCACCCGCGCTGTGAGGCACCTGCAGTCGTCTCTCTGGACACGACGGCTCCCAGCAAACGTGTCCATCTTCTCCCTCATCAGACTCAGTTTATTTTCTGAGTTTCCCCTCTTGTAGGCATTCCTCCGTGACATTGCTAGAGATGGATTTCTGACCAGAGGCTGCACCGTGTCCTGCAAGTCGCTCACGTCCCTCAGACGTCTCTTGATCCCACCGTCCTCAGCCCCGTCTCTTTTGTCCTTCTCGTCTCCATCCACACTCGAGTTGGAGTTGGACCTCAGGGAGAAGTTTGCCAGAAGACTCCCTGCAGGGAAGCTCATTTATTTTAGCTCAGTATGAACAGACACACGATAGTAGAAGTTTTCTGTTTCTTTGACTCACATAGATCCTCTTCGTTTGTCCACAGCAGGAATTTGATCTCTGGAAATAACAACGTCCTGCTGCTCACGGAGCCACAATCTTCCTCGGTTACTTCTGAAAAAAGAGGAGAAAGTTACAGAGAAACAATCCTGCAGGAAAGTTTCCTCATATCTCTGTTCATAATCATCTGTGCAGGTAGAACACACACCTTCTGTAGCAGCAGCTAAAATCTCTTTCTGTATGTGTTGCAGTCTGTTCAGATACGTTGTGCATCCGCCTGGACCGTGTTTTATACTCTGCTCCACGGCTCGGACCACTTCCTCGAAGTATTTCTCTACCATCTGAACGTCTAAAGCCTGAAATACGCAAAAGACACGGGGTCACATTAAAAAACAACGGTTTATCTTGTTAGCATGACATCGGTAATAGTTTTGTTGCACGAATGTATATTTAACACTGAGAATGAGGGAACGTTAACAGATCAGATCATATTTGCTGCAATTCTGGGACACGAAGGATGAAAAACTACAAAATTTGACGCAAAAGCATCACAGTGATGAGGTTGTTGGTTTGAATCTTTCTTTCTGTTTGGAGTTTGCATGTTCTCCCCATGTGGCCTTTTTCTGGCTTCCTCCCACAGTCCAAACAGTATCTTCATAAACCAGCGTACCTCCAGGGCCTGAGCCAGTCTGGAGCTCCGGCACGCCGTCCCCAGCCCCTTCTGCATCACCCGTAGCATCAGATTTTTCTCCATGGCTGTGGGTGTGTCCCTGAACACGCCGGACACCTCCAGGTACGCCCTCACTGTGGCCTCCAGCTGTGCAGTAAAAACATCTGGGTCTGCGAGAACAAACACCCTGAGGGACACCAGCAAACACGGAATACGGCTGTAAATAAAATGGTTAATTCAGCGTGACACTCGGCTCCTTGTCCACAACAGGAAGTGTTTACTCACTTTTCTTGCAAGGTGCAATGCTTACTCTTCAGGTTCTGCTCAGCGATGACTCTCCTCTGGTACAAGGAGCCTGTGGAGGAGAGAACGTGTCTGAAGTTCCACAGAATTGCTCCAGTGTTGGAAAAGTGATGACAGCTGTATGTGTTCTACCTGGTGTGATCATTTCCATCTTAACGCTGCTCAAGGTGCTCAGGGCCACGGCCGAGTAAGGTATCGGTAAAATCAGCAGCTTCATCAAACACTCGTCTACTCTCTGGTAAAGGCTGCGAGGAATCATGGAGCCTGACTGCAAAGTTTCAATATTAGAAAGTGTACAATGAACAATGCATAACACTGTTCACTATCACAAACACATCATGTCACACAGATGCATCTTACCTGAATGACTGCATAGTAGAGGGTGTGCAGTATCGGGATGACATGAACGTGGGATCCTATTTTATGCATCTATATCAATCAACAACAAAAAGTTCCGTTACAAACGGCTCTTGCACATTTTCACAATATCATTTTGACTTTTATTTTGAAATCTGGAGGCAGAGTTGAGGGAGAAACGTCGACAACCTTCTTCAGCTTCTTCTCCAGCTCCCTGACCAACACAGAGATGAGGGAGACGCTGCAGGACGGATCCACCTCCACCTTCTTCTCAAGGCTCCATCTTATCCATCCTGCAGCAGACAGATGTTGTTAGCTCCACATGTGGCGATGCACATATATGACGGATGAATAGGGAATGAATACTTTATCAGAAGATGAAATGAGGAATGTGAAGCGACTTGTAAAGTTATGAAGCCACAAAAATAAGGACATTAGCTTTTCATTCTGCAAGAATAAATCATTATTCATCTTTTATTTATTCTATAAAAAAACATTGCCAAACATTTTATGAGAAGATTGATGCCATTTTGCTAGCTTAGCATAGTGACTGGAAACAGGGGGAAACTGCTAGCCTGATTCACTCTGAAGCTAATAAACAATTAAAGCTCATTAATTAAGTAATATTAAATGTCTTGTTATATAAACCGCTTATAAAGGCTGCTGGGTTAATGTGATATTATTTTTTTGAATTATGTTGTTTTTAAAAGGAACATAAAATATCACTGGTTTTATCACAGCTTGTATTTTCCTTTGAGCCCCCCCCCCCCCCCTGTACCTTTCTGTGAAGTACATCTGCTGTTCATCTCGTTGAGCAGCGCCTGGACGTCAGTGTGCAGACCGGACTGCACAGCCGAGAGAGACACGTCAGCTGGAAACACGGATCATACGTGTCACTGTCATGTTAAACACCATCAGGTTCGTGTGATTATCATTGAAGCTTAAACCTGCAAAACAAGTTTGTGTGTGTGGAGGTAGTTCTAATGAGGAAACAAAGGCACGAACCTGCAAGATCAGTCATGTTTCGTGATATCTGAGTATTAATCTCTGTCTGCAGAGTTCCGTCCGTCACACCTGACGCTCTTATCTCCTGTCAGCGGCACAGCCACAAAGTTCAAGATAAGTTCAAGATGAAAACATTGATCTGCTCCTGTCTGCGATGAAAACTTGAATTTCAATCAATACAACCTCATTTAGAATGTGTGAGTTACATGTCTGCGGTGATAAAAACTTACCGATGTAGATCAAATCTTTCTGAAATGAAAATATAAAACCAGTTTCCTCTGGAGATTCTCCCCCCCCCCCGGCTGCCACCGCTGAGTGAATCAACAGCAGAGGCTGGGATGCATTGAGGTAATTGCAGGAGTGACACAGGGTGTGATTACCTCGTAGGAGGAGGTTCAAGAAAGGAGTAAACAAAGAACGCTCACAGGAAACACTTTTATTTGATTGTGTGCCACATGAAAACAAAACTTTTTCCGGTATCGCTTCAAAAATAAATAACTTATTCTACAAGACATTTCTTTAAAAAAAAAAAAAAGGGGGGGGGGGTTAACAGAACGTACACAGTCGTAATCAAGTAATGAGTTTGGTGTCTCTCAAAGTTCTGCTGAGAAATCCTTCATACAAGAACATTAATAACATGAATTAACACACAGTTAATGAGTCTTCTTCTTATATAAAAGCTGCAGAGCAGACACACCCTCCTCCTCCTCCTCCTCCTCCTCCTCCTCCTGGTGAGACACACTCTGACATCAGCTACAGGACAAACCTGAAATATACACCTGGTTATAAATGTCATCATCATTATTATTAGCACGGTGCCACTTCTTCTCTGCTTTCATGACTCAGATGTAATTCAGGAGCCAAGTTCTGCATCCATCATGTGCTGCCTCGGTTTGAACGTCGCTGTGTGAGGATCCCTGCAGTGTTTAACTTCCCAGGGTGTCAGGAGGCAGAGAAGGAGGTGATGGGGAGGCAGAGCAGGGAGCAGTAGGACGGGTGCAGAGGCTGAACCTGACCTGGGAGCAGCTTGTACGACCTCCAGTCGGAGCTGCTTCCTGGTTTACAGCACAGAGACACGTCACACCTGCAGATACACAACATACAGCATCACTGCATGAATACCTTTAAGTATTTATTACTCTCTAAAGTTTAAAACATCAGTCTAGTTGTTTTTATATTGTTACTGGTTGAGTGAGTGGTCGTCAGTGATGCTGTGTCGTACCTGGTCACACTCTGGATGAACTTCTTCTCGTCCTGATCCAGACACACGGCGAAGGTCGAGCCATCGTCTCCACCGCTCACCTGCACCTTGTCCACCTTCACCTCTGATACCGAGATGTGCTGAACGAGGAGAGAGAGGAAGGGTTTTAAAAGGTTGGACGTGCACGAGACTGTGTTTTTTCTACCACATGTCAAACTCCATTCACCTGGTTGTGGCACTTCTTAGACTTGGAGCAGTGCCTCATCGTCAGCTGCAGAGTCTCTGTCCTTGAATCTGCACACACACGGTTTCTTTAGAATCACAATGTTTGCAAAAAACCAAAGAACAGAGCGAACGGGCCTCATGGTAATCACCGTCACAGAGGTGCTCGGGCTTCTTGGAGGCTTTCTGAAGATTAATGGATGTGCAGACAATCTCCGTGTCGATCCACTGGCTCCTGCCGCTAACAGCCACCTGTGACGTGAGGGCAGATGTGTGAGTTCCAGCTGTGCACTGTAATAAATGTCTTATTGTTTGAGTTGTAGGAACAATACCTTGTTGTAGGAGACGCTCAGAGTTAAAGGGACAGCCTGATGCTCCTCATCGATTCCAAACCTCTTGCTGGCGGATCCTACAAACACAATACACTACTCATTACACTGTGTGTGTGTGTGTGTGTGTGTGTGTGTGTGTGTGTGTGTGTGTGTGTGTGTGGTGTTGTGGTTGTCTGAGCATGTCTGTGAGACTGAGACTCACCCATGGCTTTAACAGCTCTGGCTCCAGCCGAGTGGCCGAGCTCCAGAGAATGAACAAACACCTCCCTTCTCCTCTCTCCTCCAGCCAGGGTGAGCTGCAGAGGAAGAGACAGGTGAGTCAGCACTGACTGATCGTCACACAGGTATTCACTAGAGTGTGTGTCTGTGTGTGTGTCTGTGTGTGTCTGTGTGTGTGCGTGTCCCACCTCCGCCTGGTAGAGCGGCACCAGAACCGGCTGGTCTGCATGTCTGCAGTAATAAAGCACCAGTTGGGTCAGCAGAGGAAGACGCTCCCCGCTGCCGCTTCCCTCTGAGACGTCGGCGTCTTTGCAGCCAGTCTGAGTCACACAGAGGAACATTACACTTAATACATTTTATCATAACATCGCATTCACCAGATCAATACAATCCATATCCCAGCAAAGTCCCACGTGCAGAAAGTGGAACATTTTCCATCGTGTTAGTTTCCGAGCCCAAACCGAGACAACCACAGTGACATCATCACGTTAGTCCAGTTCTCTTTACTTCCTGAATGTGTGAGCCGCACCTGACAGAGGACGTCAGAGGACAAGCTGAGCAGATTGAGGACGTTACGCTCGTACCACGGATCCATGGCGCCCAACATCTGGGCCACGTGGGTCGTACTGTAGTCCAACGTGACGTCACTAGACTCCTGTCAGAGGGAAGGAATAAAAAGGTGGTAACGACATTTCCTGTCACTGTCCTGCATCTTAATGAGGTTCAGACCGTCAACGATGGCTTAACTACGAGTTTTTGAATCATTTACTATAGATAAACCAATAATATGTATTTAATCTGTGAGTCTGGAAAAGTGCTGCAGAGCATTTGGAGCATTGTTAAAGTAAGTTATCAAAGATGATTTAATGCTTTACTAACCTATTATTAACGGTTTATTAACATTCAATTTATTCATGACATGACATTTAATTGGAGGTTTATATCTGAGCTATAAAAACATAATACATCCTTTATAATAGGAGCCTTCAGAAAGCTGTATCTTTCTTCCTTTTTTAGTTACATCACATATAAAGCTTGAATCAGTGGGGATGCGACAGTCGCTCAGTCTCACCACAGACACGGCAGCTTTGGTTGAACTTCCTGTCGGGCTTTCAGTCGGCGTGTTTCCTCCTGGGCTCCGCGAGCTTCTCCTTTTGGTGGGGACGAAGTAAAACTGCAGTTTGCACTTCTTGGTGAGTCTGGGACATTTGCGCTCTTTCTGCTGCAGGTCATTGTACGCCCTGGCCAGCCTGCCCGCCTCTCTGTCCCCCCCGAACACCACCACTCGGACCAGGGCGGGCACCTCTGCCCCGTCGCCCTCGTCACAGCTCAGGATCGGCCTCCTGCGGACACACACGTGCTTCTGGGGGGACAGAGGATCGGAGGTAGGGGTGGACGCCTGTCTGGACAGGCACCTGGAGAGTTTGAGCCGTGACCCGCTTCTTTGAACTTCTTTGGTGAAGTCACTACGATAACCCATGCTCTGGGCTCGCCGGCAAGAGCTGGGGCTGCGGGGGTTCTTGAAAAGCATGGAAATGCGCTCCACGCCTAACAGGGACCTGGACTTCTTTTTGGGTTTCTTCCTAGGTTTCGGTTGGCTGTCCTGTCCCTCCTCTGTGTCCTCGAGGCCCGTGTCCTCGCCGAAGTCACTCTCCACGCCGGATGAGGCGGACGGCACGGACGAGCTGGAGGAGAGGGAGCAGCCGGAAAACATGGAGTCCCTGGAGGACGAGGACGTGGTGGAGATGCGGTTGTTTGGAAAATCCTGGTCCACTTTGCTTCCATCCTCCTCTTCTTCCTCATCCACACTGGTGTCGTATTTATCCTCGTCCTCTATCTCTGCTTTCAGGAAACAGTCGGCCGTCGAATCCACATCCGACTCACTTGTGAGGATCTCGTTCAGAAAGTCTGCGTGAACGCAAACAAATGAGAGAAAAGAGGAGTTTTAAAGTTATAGATAAATCTCTGAAAACATGATGCAGACATGAAGACTTGTGTAAATTAATTACCAAAGTTGTCGTTCTCCCAAGTACACGTGTGACATTTGGGGAAGGGCAGCGCGAAAGTTTCGACAGAACCTAAAGAGAGGAAGTGATGCTTGAATTAAAGAAGAACCTTTCACTCAGTGCAACAGTCTGGATGTGAGATTCCTCTACAACCAGGATGTTTTAAATGTCTGTCTCACCAGTGTGTGTGCGGCCAGGAGCTGGAGCAGGAAGAGCGAGGCCTTCTCGGATCCTCTCCACGTTGTTCAGGAGCCTCTGCCTCGCTGAGCTGAGATCTGCTGCTGACGCTGCCATCTCCATGTTCTCCGTCACCTCCTCCAGGAGCTGCTCCAACTCCTCGGTCCGCTTCGTCTGGAGGAACAAGACGTTTGTTTCAGGATGGATTTAAATAAAACAAAGAAAATACAAAGTGTGGTGCCCGGTGTTGGTCAGTCACCTGCAGGGCGGCGTGAAGAGCCTGCAGATCGTACTTGGTGCCCAGAACCGCCTGGAAGCTGTGCTGGATGAGGGTGGTGATGACGTCCCTGTTGGAGGACTGGGTGCTGCTCAGCTGCTCGGAGACGAGCTGGACCTCCGGAGGGACGTCTTCATCTGGACTCACTAACAGTACCGTCCTAATGAAGACACGCGTTCACATACACAAGGAGAGCAATGAAACACAGGCCCACATCAAGTTAGAGTAAACTTATTGGATGTAGAAGCAATAAGGCATAAACTGTACGTGAAGATGGATGAATGGGAGATGAAACAAACTAAAAAGTTGTAGCTTCATTAGAGGACAGTGTGAGGAAGAGGAGCGGCGTCATCCATCTTCATTTAAGGTGCAATAAGGAGGTACAGAAATAACAGTGTTGATAACGGTGTTAATGACAGTCTGAGGTAACTCACATGGTTTTAGATCTGTGGATGTCGGAGGAAAGCCCCTGCTCCGCCCTCACCAGCCTCTGAAATGAAATACCTGCAGCAAAAATAAACACCACCTCCATAAGATCACAATGATGCACGGAGAAAAACACCACAGCACCGTCATACGTTCTTTAACACCATTATACCACAGATATAAATAGCTTCGGTTTCCGCTGGTCACATTTGCAACCATTTATTCATTGCGTTAAACTTTGGGAGATATTTTTAGCTATTTCAACAATTATTTTTAGCTTGCTATTCTATCTTTTAGTTTACAATTTTAACCATTTATCATTTAACCATTTACAATGTGACTTTTAGCAAATAGTTTCAACTGTTAATCTTTTAATCTGTTAGTTGCTTCAACCAGTAATATTACACATATTACATATTAACGAATGGGGAAATAAATTGATCTCAAGGTCCAGGAGGTTTTCTGTGATTCAAAGTCGTTCTTTGACTTCTAATATTGTTGGACGCATGTGGAAACACGCTGGACTACAAGTGTGGGAATCAAACCATGAAACAACTAAAACATTCCCATGTGTGAAATCAAGCCTTTTCTCTCTGGTTCACTCCAGAGGACGAGGAGTCACCTGGGGCTCTGAGCTCCTGCTGCACGACGCTCAGCAGCCGTTTACTGGCGGAGCTGCACGGCTCCGGCCAGGACAGAAAGCTGTGGAACAGCAGGTAGGCCTCCCACACCACGTCACAGTCCGGAGCCACGTACGGAGCCTGGAGAGGACACAGAGGTTAACGAAGCTCTAGAATAAAAGAAACATGTTATACCCCGATGGTCTCTGCTTGGTTATAAACCACCCCCCACTCACTTTGAGGAGGGTTGAAGAGAACAAGAGCGAGAGGGGAACCACCAGCTCATACTGACACCGCTCCAGCACCTGAAAAACAGAGGAACACCCTGAGATCTTTCCTCACGTCGCACCGAGACTTCTGTAAAAATAAAGTAGATGTTGTTTGTTTTCACCTCTTTTGTTTTCCCGAGTATGTTCTGCAGAAGGATGAGGAAGTTGTGGGGATCTCTCTTCACAAGTTCCTCCAAACACCAGCGGTTCATGCACAGCCCGGCTACAGGCAAACACAGCAAAACAACAACAGAGGTTTTATTTCTCCTTTTAGGTTTCATTCCGATGAACGATTTACAAAAATACATTTTTAACAAAGACAGGAAAAATGATTACACCACTTTACCTTATTGCCAAAGCTCTAAATTAAGGTGTAGTGGAGTATTAGTAAGTGAAGTAATGATACTCCTCCATTCTGTCTCTCACTCTTTCTGACTTTCGCTTCCCATTTCACTCTGAATGAAGGACAACATGTTCCCTTATCTTTTTGTTAATATTCCAACAGACATTTACAACTGTTTGCTCTCACATACACGTGTATGTTGAGATCTGAGGACCCAGGTTACGTTAGTTTGTGTCATTCGATGTTCTGCGTTGTTTCTGCATCATGTGAGCATCACAAGCAGGTATTATGGGATGGCGTCTTACCGTTCCAGAGCTGCTTGTCCGGCGTGTCGACACCCAGGTCGCAGAGGCAGCGCTCCAGGACGTGCTGGATCCGATCCTCCGTGCACGATCTGTGCTCCATCTTCTGCTGCGGCGTTCCACACACAAACACAGAAGATCAACCAACGGGAAGTCCCAGAATAAAAACAAGAATAAGACCCCTGTGCTCCGGGAAACCAATATACATTAAGTCTCTGCGAGAGTTGCTTCCTGTTACTGCCGCTGCCAACACTTTAGAATAGTCGTTGTTCCTGTGCAGAGACGAACACTATTCAGAGTCACACACACACACACACACACACACACACACACACACACACACACACTAACGTCCCCAGTAAAGACGTCAGGGCACAATGTGCAGCCTACCACTTCCCCTCAGGACCAGTGAGTCATCGGCGTGTGTCAGAGGAGCGGAGGTGAGCGGGTCCCGAAACACCACAACTTCTACTTTTTCATTCTTAAAAACAGCTGCTCACACCACATTTCGTAAATGATTCAGAGCCGAGATGGAAATGAATCTTACACAAGGACAACTTCCTATTCGATGCGTCCAAGTTGCCATAGCAAGTAAAGGAAGGTCACGTGTACTGAGAGTGTCCAAAGAGACAGAGTTCACCTGAATACAACCAGATTAAATGTGACAGATATAAAGGAAAGAGAGAGAATTCATGGAAAGAGCCCAGAACGGATCATGTGACTCCTGTGGTTGGAGCGACTGCGTATTCGGTGACAAACAACTCGAACCACAGTGACCACACAAATAAATACACAGTTTGGGAAAACAATGGAATTCCACTGGTGCTTAAATGTTAGCAGGTTTTAAATGGCCGAGTTTCCTCCCGTGCCTGCTGCGGTGAATCAAAATCAATCAAATCAGACAGGACCGTGACATTTCTCATGGCGAAGACAAACGTTTCCCCCGGAGAGTCTCCAGGATGTCGGTGCTCATGTGTACGGAAGCTGCAGTTGTGACCAGCTGGAGTCGAGACGTATCGCTGCCAGTGGGATTGAACTGGTTCACCTGTGCCCGTCCAAACAGGAAAGGAGCTTCCGGGAAGTAAGAAATGAATGAATGCTCTCAAAGATCCTGTAGTGGATTTTCTTTAGACAAGACCTGAGGAGAAACTGCATCTGTAAGAGTCACAGATTCAACGAGAGAGCCAGAGCTGCCTCAGTCTCATCAGATCAACTCAATATAAAATAAATTAATAAATGTTAAAACCTTTAATCCATATTTAACAGGTTAATCCAACACTGGATCCATTAGCTAACGACACAACGTAGCACCGAATCCCCACATCATCTTCTCTCCTCTGTTATGAACAACTTTCTTAATCTAACTTTTCTCACTGTTCATTTTTAGATATTTAACCATTTATCTGTTACTTTCAAACACTTCATCCATTCGCTAACTATCCAGTACATTGATTTTCAGCTGCTTCACATTTTAACCAGTACTTACGACTTCATTCAATTCACTTAATTTACTCTAATTCCTCTGCTCGCTCGCTACGTATAGATTTCATTCACCCTCTCCCCTGTATATTATTATTATTATGATTATTATTATCCATCCATTGTCTTCTGCTTATCAGCTCGGGTCGTGGAGGAAAAACCTGCCATGCCACACACACACACACACATACACACACACACACACACACACACATACACACACATGTCAAACCGTGAGGAGGGACACACAACTCTGTGCAGAACCTGACACATCCCACTCCTGCACACCAGCCCAGTGATTGTCCACTGAGGAAGCAGGTGTTTTTTCCATTGTATACAGTCAATGCGACATTGTCCGGCTCTGCCATACAAACCTGAGTGTTACCACCTCCATGTAAAAAACATCCTGATAACCCCCCCCCCCCCCCCCCCCCCCCCCGAGGCTTAATTTAAACACAGGAGCATTTCAATGCAGATGCTGCTGTAGTCGTGATGCTCGAGGAGGAAAAGAGGATGTGAAGCTTCCCAAAAGACAAACGGGGTTGTAATCAGTAACTTTCAATAAATCCAAACTACCTTTTCAACGCTTCCATAACCAGTTCAATACTTTAGCAAACATCTGTAACTCTGTGTAATCCTGCGTGCAGCGACTTTACACAGATGTTGCTAGAAGGGGAACAGGAAATGTGCAAAGCTTGAAAAACGTTTTTGCAGTTAGGTCTGATGAGAGTTGTGCAACAGAGGCTTCGTCTTATAAGAGATGGTGCAGTGATAAGAAATGATATCTTCATGCTGTGGCCAGCTGATGACATGTGATACAGACACACTGGACATATTCTGCAGATGTGTTGAAACATCAAGAAAGAAATAAAGAATTACTTAGCAGATAGACAGAGAGAGAGAGAGAGAGAGACAGAGAGAGAGAGAGAGGGACTCGTCTCTTACCTTGAACTGCAGTTATCAGTGTCCTACATCATCTCCGATCGACCACATGTGACCGAGTGGAGGGAAACGACGCAGAGAAAACATCCTCCTCTGTTGGTGCTCGTCTGAAGTAGATCCTCCGACTGCACAGCCCGGAGAGCGTGTGCTGCAAAACAGGAACTGAACCAGTGTTTATGCTGAGCTGGTTCACCACCACCACTCTGCCAATGACCAGTACTGACCCAAGAACAGCTCCAGAACACCACACACCCTCATAAAGAATAAGAGACATCAAACTTTATATGATGATCGACTTGAATTTAATGTAAATGTATAAAATCATGTTGTAAGTTTCAGTTGTAAAGTGAAAATAGGTCGCCCATCTGCACCATGGCCTATTAGTTTCAATTGATTTTAAAATAAAGAAATAAAGAAAATACAGAACTAAAACATACAAATACAATTATCACACTTTACAAGTTTGCACCTTTTACTATTGTTTGCACATGTGAAGTGTTAATATTGTGCAGTGTGAATATTTGCATTGTGTATTTATCAGATTCCACCGAACAACATGTGTCTTTGTGAAAAAGACATAAACACACATAACAAAAACTCCAATTTGCAAATGCAGCAAAAATGTATATTAATTGCTGAGAAATAAATAAAAGTACTGACATGAGAGAGGAGGTGGAGTCGTGTGAGGCAGACGTGATGTGTCACAGGGAATTTAACAACAACCTGATGAGTCAAATCATCTCACGATTATATATCCGGTGCTTGGACGTTCCCATTATACATTTATATATATATACATCACCACTGTTTCACACTCTTAAGAGTTTTTACAGAAACTGTTGAATCTGTAGTGAATGTAAAGTGGAATAAATACAAACTGTAAAATGAGAAACAATATGAAATATATACATGAAATTGGGTGATCAACACTGATTTCACAGATTTCTATTCAAACACAATTGAAGGGATAAGGTTTTTAATATGAGTTTGTGAAAGGCAAATAAAAACGTTTTTGTAACATATTATAAATGTAATATAAAACATACATTTACATATACACTTGTAAAAGCTGCAGAAATGTGCATTAAATGCATGGCAAAAACATGGCAAAAAGATTATAAAAGCTCACATGTAAGGAAGACGTCATGTATCTTGGAACATCTCCTTGAAGTTTATAATAATATCAGATGATTTCCTGTATGAACACATGAGCGGATCATCAATCTGTGGATCTGTAGTGATTACACAACCAAAACACGTCCAGTTGTTTAGGAGATAAATGTGCATCTCTAGCACTTCTTCAGATCACAGGATGGAATTAGCAGGACACAGGTTATCTTGGCTTGTAGTTGAACCTTCCTACCAGGAGATGTCCCTGCTCCCTCGTCCCTGCGCAGAGACTCGCCACCAGGCTCCTCTCCTCCGGATGAGTGGAACCCCCTTTTTCTGCGGATCAACAGGGAGGGAATGGGACAGACAGAGATAGAGGTGGGCAGAGGTGTGACTGAGACGGAGGCAGAGGAGGACTCGGAGCCAGCTGGGCATCTGCCACATCTTATTTTTATTTAGAATCAGCTCAAAGGAGAGAGGGGGGGGGGACACCCGCAGGAGTTTCTCGTGCGTAAAACGGCATCAGTTGTTGCTCCACATTCTCAGTAGTTGCGCTTCACTTTCAGACTGAGGAGTTTATTCGGAGGTAGAGTCCTGGGTGGAGTTTTCTTTGCCTCGTAAGATTATTTTACGCACATTTTATCGTTTCACGCTTCGTGTCCAAGTTTCTCTGCGCATCCCTGAGTACTTGCACTGACTTTGTCCTGTGTTATTAATGTTGTCTCCCTTGCATTGCAGCGCATGAGTCCCTGCGGCGCACGGATTACAATGCAGATGCTCCTGGAGGTCTGGCTCACCTTGGTGTCAGTGTCTGCGCTGACCAGAGGCGTCTTCGCAGGATACGGGCTGAGCATGTTCGCGGCGCAGTCCTCTCCTCCGGACCCGTGCTACGATGAGAACGGGAACCCGAGGAGGTGCATCCCCGACTTCGTCAACTCCGCTTTCGGGAAGGACGTGCGCGTGTCCAGCACCTGCGGCAGCCCGGCCGCCAGGTACTGCGTGGTGGCCGAGAAGGAAGAGGAGAGGTCCAGGGACTGTCACACCTGCGACGCCGGGGACCCCAAGAAGTCCCATCCGCCCGCGTACCTGACGGACCTGAACAACCCGCACAACCTCACGTGCTGGCAGTCGGAGAACTACATGCAGTTCCCGCAGAACGTCACCCTCACCTTGTCCCTGGGGAAGAAGTTCGAGGTCACCTATGTGAGCCTGCAGTTCTGCTCACCCAGACCCGAGTCCATGGCCATCTACAAGTCCATGGACTACGGCAAGTCCTGGGTGCCCTTCCAGTATTACTCCACGCAGTGCAAGAAGATGTACAACAGGCAGAACAAGGCGACCATCACCAAGCAGAACGAGCAGGAGGCCATCTGCACCGACTCCCACACCGACATGCACCCTCTGACCGGCGGGCTCATCGCCTTCAGCACCCTGGACGGGAGACCGTCCGCGCACGACTTCGACAACTCCCCGGTGCTGCAGGACTGGGTGACAGCCACCGACATCAAGGTGATCTTCAGCCGGCTCCACACCTTCGGGGACGAGAACGAGGACGACTCGGAGCTGGCCCGCGACTCCTACTTTTACGCGGTGTCGGACCTGCAGGTCGGGGGACGGTGCAAGTGCAACGGGCACGCGTCGAAGTGCGTGAAGGACCGAGAAGGGAATCTGGTGTGCGAGTGCAAGCACAACACGGCGGGACCGGAGTGCGACAGGTGCAAACCTTTCCACTACGACCGACCGTGGCAGCGCGCAACGGCCCGAGAAGCCAACGAGTGCATCGGTGAGTCTCTCTGCGTGTTGTCCTCACTTCACTGTGGAGCTGCTGCAGCGTTTCAAACTAATCTGCACTAAATTAAATCAGCACATTCATGTGATAGATGTTGTTAGAAATCAGCCACTTTCATTTCCACTTGGCGCAGCTTTTACGCACAGACATTACGCACTGGCCCAGTTGTTTATTCGTTAATGGGAGTTTTATATTTACAATTTCTTCTTGCTGGGAATGAAATACAGAAACATCTCGAGTCTGAAATGATAATGATCCTAAATTAGCTTTTTTTAAAACTGTATTTAGACGCAGAGTTGAATGAATTTGTGGTCAAATAATTAAATGAAGAGAGAGGAGGCCTCGATTTGAAACCACACAAGTGGTTACTGCAAAATACTAATAATAACATATTAAAACGTTAATCAAATTAAATTAACTGTTTGATGTTTTAACGAAATTATTACACACATCTCATTGGTGGTAGCATCAACTTCAAGTAAAGGAGAAGGTGGCAGATATTTACATAAACTGGTTGTAAATGTAGACAAATGTGATGTAATTTAGATCCAAATAAACTGCAAGTCGTTTAAATAAATGTATATATATATTAAACATAAATTAATATGATATTTATCAATATAAGGGCAGGCTTTTTACAGAAACGTACACTTCACATGACTTATAATAGACATTGTCCAAATGTTTCCCTCATGTCGAGATGAAACACTGGATTTCAAGTGTCTTCTGTCAAGTCCCAGAAGCTGCATTTCTCTCTTTTATTCATTAGCTCCAGTTTCTTTGTGTGCATTTTGTTGAACCTTTGATTTTTATCAACATCCACAAAAAAAAAAATTCCTGAGCAGAGAAAGAAAGGAGAGGAAGTCATTTGGACCAAACAAAGTGCGCCTGTCCCGCTGCGTAATTGCGTTTTGACCCGTGTTTCCGACTGTAGTCGCGCTTTAGTGGGAAGGAAACATTGCAGCTGCAGAGATAGACTGCAGGGGCGTGTTGTGTTTCCATAAGCAGGTGCTATTACAGATTGGACGGGCGATTAGGGCGGTTTTATTGACATTTCTGGCACGTCGAGTATAAACTGCCACTTCGGAGCCAGTAAACTATTCAGGGAGGAGGACAAAGAGCGAGGTCATTTGAAGCCAGATCTGAGTTTTGTATTGTAGCACCGGCAGCACCAGCAGCAGCAGCAGGAGTATGAGAGGGTGTATTTGCTGTGATGCCTATTTTCAACAGAGCTGGGGTGGGGGGGGTGGGGGTGGGGGGGGGGCTTATATCAACAGCTCAAGCCCCCTGAGCCGCGCTGAAGCAAACCTGGAAAAGTAACAAGTTCCAACACTGCCATGGTTTGCTCAACCACACGGAACAAGTGAACAAGTTGTTCCCCTTGGCCTCCGCCTTTCGCCTCAGCAAAGCCAACATGCGAGTGTATTTTACTAAAACAAAAGCTTGTCACTTGTGGCATCCATCGCGCTGTCAGCAGGAGACTCCCCCCCCCCCCCCCCCCCCCCCCCCCCCCGCCCCAGCCCCAGCCCCAGCCCCCCTTTCACCATCTCGCTTCTTGTGTGTGAGCGGTGTCATCACATAAAACCACAGAAAAGCCAGACTGGGCCTGTTGTCCAAAGAGGAGATAATGAGGGTGGTCTGACACCTTAGCATGAAAGAGGACGACCCCGGGGGGGGGGAGGGGTTGTTTCCATTGAGTCTGTGTGGCCCCGGCGGAGGGGATGGTGCTGATGATCCGTCTGGACGTCTCCTCCCTGCAGTCAGGCCACGAGGATGCGGAGAGAAGAATGAGACAGGGAGGTGTGGTTCTGGGAGAGTAGCTGGTTTCACTCACTGGCGGCAGGCATCAAGCAAGTAGAAGACAAAGTCAGTTTCCCATGACTTTACATGCAGGGTTGCCATCATCTTGTCAAAAGGCATTTGTGTTGGCAGCGGCGGCGACAGCTCCCACATTCCTATCGAGTGGAGCTGCATGACTTACAAATACATCCAGGGGAGCAGAGCAGGACCAGGCCGGGCCGGGCCGGGTCAGATGGGTGGCCAGAGGTCCCCCCCTGCAATCTGATTGTCCTCCTACCCAGTTGGCTTGTTAGACGGGGACGTTCCAGGTGCAGGCCCAGTTCACACGCCTGCCTGAAAATGGAGATAAAGTGCAAAGTGCAAAATGAGACGAAAAACAATCTTAAAGAGACACAAAGTTAAATCACGTCCGTTTAGAGTCTTGAGCCGTTTTCAGACATGAACTCCGGAGAAAGTCCGCAACGCAGCAGGAGGTTCTGTGGTCAGAGATGATCCCGACAGAACAGGGATCTTTGAGGTGAGGCGGGGGGGGAGGGAGCAGACTCGGACATTTGCGTTCTCACGTACAGGAGATTATCTGGAGTCAGTGCAGGTCTGTTTGTGTCTCTCTTTCTTTAGTGTGTTGCTCTTTTATAGAAAGTTTGAGCTTCCTTTCACACGTCTGTGTCCAGATGCGTCTACTGTCTCTTGCACTATTTGGACATTATTTATTTGACTATTGCCAAGAACTTTAAAATGTGATTCTTCACACATTTCAAATCCTGTTACAAGAAACAGATTCCCAGTCTGCCTCCACATTCACACGTGTCTAAAACACACAACGAACAACTTTTAATTCATTTATTCACGATGATGTTTGACCACGACCTATAATCATTTATACAAAGGAATGAAGGGGGTTGCAACACACACACACACACACACACACACACGTCAGGCTCTCCTGTCCCGGGCAGCTGCTTCATATTCTCTCCATGTTCAGCGTAGCACTGACCCCTGACAGTCAAGCCCCCCGCTCCTCTCCGGCCTGACTGATGGGCTGTGAAGGGAACTGTGGGAAACCTCTGCTTGCCAAGTGGGTTTTGAGGCGAGCTGAAAAAAGGTAGCCCCAGTCGCTCATACGTGTAATTTTGCACTTGTCCAATTTCCACGTTGTTTTCGTTGTCCCCGTGCCACGGAGCTGGGTTTTGTAACGTCTGAGAGTCGGCTGGGGGTCCGATCAGACGGGGTTTCCTTCCACTTGAGATGAGCATTCAGAGCACACGTTCATGCAGAGCAACCTCCACACGTGTTCTTCTTTTCTGGCTTCAGGCATGAACTCCTAAAGAGACACTTGGGGGGGGGACTAAGTGAATTGTGGGTGATTCCTTGAGCAACTCTGCGATCTTTCCTCGTTTCCTCCGGTTGGGAATCACTCGCGTAGACGCATCGAATCGGTCAAGACAACTGCCTTTTAGTAAACATCTTGTTTTCTGTCTGAGCTGCACGACAGCAGACCGGAGATAAAACCTGAATCTGCAGGAGGCTCTTAAATCTACAAGGTCACAACATTTACACCGTTTGGTTTTACGATTCAGACACAAAGATTTAAAATCCCAAGACGCCTTTAGGGAGGCGCACTGCGAACACACAGACCGGTCTGTGTCCGTGTGTCTGAGCGGGACCACTGACACCACCACTGACACCGTCTCTGCTGCCGATGACCCCTTGCTGCCAGCCTCCCCGGGTTGCCAGGTTGGGCCGGGCCTGCTCACCATCTGGGTCTCATTTCAGCTCCACAGCAGCGGCCCATGAAAAAGCATGATGTCATAGATTTTCTTGTTTTAGAAGTTTTACTGAGTTTCACTGTCTCACTTATGTCTATACATATTTATATATATATATATACAGACCACTTTCACATTTCCTTGACGGGTATAGTGGTCTCAGGCATTTGGGCCGTATAGTGTGTATACAAAGAATATATAGTTTATATTCAATGAATGTATATTGTATAATGAACTCACGCTGCATTAGCAAAGTTAAGGATCCTAACCCATATTCATGACGTGATAAAGTTATTATAAAGATGAAACAAGTGATTTTGCATCAACCCTTTGACCATTTTCAAATTATGAATATAAAAAAACACCAGAAATATTGCGAAAACATTTTTATGCAGCGCTGAAATTGAAAAGTTGGCGTATGGAGGACGTCTCTATGTCATAAGATAAAACTTCATTGATTCCACGCTGGGGAACTTCATGACATTTATATGCATTTGAAATCGTTAACACCCTCTAATTAAACGCGTCGCAAAAGTGTGAGAGCTGCAACTCGAGTCGTAGACAAACCAAGATAACTGTTGGAAAGTTGCTTCAGCAGAAATGTACGAATGAGGTTCCACTTTAATAAGAGAACCTCGGTTCACGTGACAGAACCTGAAGAACATCACAGTCTTCCTCAGCTACACAGGTTCTGACATTTGACGTCACTCTGGTGGGCAAAGAGATCTTCAGCGTCAACATGCAGTAGTAAGAATGAGAAGCAGACTCTGGTCATGCAGGAAAAAAACAATGAAAACAAACAAATGTGATTGTGAGCGTCTTGCTCTTGTTGTGGTTTGTTTGTTTGGTTTCACATTAGTCGACTCATTCTCCCTCAGGTCCGACAGCAAACTAATAACAAACAGTCGTCAGATGTGTTCAAAGGATCCAAATAGGACCAGGGGACTGAACATGAAATGGAAATCATACTTTAAGAATAGTGTGTAAAAAGGTTGCGATACCAGGGTGGGAATGTGGAGTAATAGGAACCAGGTGTGATGCAGGTGAGGAAACATTCAGGGTTTTTCAGACCCCCTTGGAAAACCCACCAGGAGCAGAGAACCAGTTAGATGGACGGACGAGTCTCAGTCATCTAGAACGTATCACGGCTCGAGGACGGCTCGGGGGTCACGGGGGAGGAAATTCAAATAGTCGTTCAAGAAAAAGCCAAATCGGTTTCAATCAGCAAAAAAATATCAAAGATGAAGCAGACCCACATGTGTTTTTCTTCCAAACACGAGAAGAGGATGTAACTTTGTTAACACAGCTTTGGCGTGTCAGCGTCCTCTGGAGACAAGCTGAGCTAAACCTGCCACAGAAAGCTGGGGATGGACTTTGTGGAAACTGTGACGGGGGACAATCGTCCATGTTTACAAGGACGAACTGAAATGTGTTAGATGGACGTCTCCACTTCCTCCCACTCTTCAGAAATGAAGCCAAAACATCCCAGATACAAACGCATCCAGCCACTAGGGGGCGATCGAGACACCTCGGCTGCCCTTTTGTGGAGTTGTCATGTCGACCATCTTTAAATTCGGTCTACGTACTGAATTGGTTCATCTCATTCCATCACTGACTTAATAGATGAGCAAAGAATCTGAGGGTGCAGCTCACGTTTAAACCATAAAAAACGAAATGGAACAACAAATCTTTCCATCTGCTCTCAGGCTACTAAACCCAGACAGTCGTCATTTTAAATGACATCTTTTATGACTGATAACACATGTTATTATTTGACCTCCTTCATCTTTATCTTGATGTCCTTCACCGACCTCTGTTGGTTTGCTGACCTGCGCTTTGTGACTCGTATCATATCGGATGTAGTTTGTGTGATCGTGAATTGTCTGAATCTGAATTTCACACAACTCAAATCAGAAAATGTCATATTAAAGAAAAACGGTGAATCCTCTACCCACTATTTATCGACCAATAATATTACGGGACAATTAATTAGGACACATTTAGCTTTTTGGCAACAATGGTGATTTAAAAAAATTGGTTGAGATGTAAAGATGTAGAAAGATATCCAGGGGAATGTTATCCAGAGTAATCTGCTTCTGTGTGTTGGCCCCACAAGCTGCCACATCCAGACACAGGCTGGTTGTCCTCTGCATGTCACTGTGCCCCCCCCCGTGACCCCGTGTGCACAATAAATCATCATTTATCGCCGACTTCTTAGGTTTTCATGATAAAAATCTAAAAGATAGGAAAAACAAGCCCTTCAGCAAAATGAAAAACTCCACAACCCCCCCCCCCCCCCCCCCCCCACTTTGTCATCTACCCCTTTCAGTAGTAATTATTTTCGTACCCTATGGGATAAAAAGGAGATGCAATATTTGCAATTAATGTGCTAAGGCGTGTACAGTGTATATGATTGTGCCGTAGAACTATAACCTACATTTCTGTGATTAAGAGTATTCTCCGTGTTGGGTCACACGCCGACAGTGATCACAGGATATGCAGCGTGTCCACAAACATCCTTTTAACTCGCTCACGATTCCACAGCAACACTTTTCAAACTGGACTTCACAGCTGAAGTGACTCTGGTGAGAGTTTCTCTGTGGACGATCAGACCGTAAAAAACAAAAGACGTGTAGAAAAACATCCATCGCTCTGCTACAATCCAGTGTCCTCTGGGTACAGGCTGCATGTTTTGAGGATTTTTTGTTTTGTTGAGCTCATAATTCAAGACAGACACGACGTTCCGAGCCAGAAAAGGTTTCACTCAGGCTTTTTAAGAGCATACTGAAAAATGCTGTTCTGCTATGATGTGGACGGCAGCTCGGAGAAGTGACTCAATGTTTTGAGAGGCGCGCGTTGGCTTTGATTTAATGTTCGTGTCCTTCATGCATGGGCTGTGGGACATCACGCCATCAACGAAGACATGAATGAAGACATGAATGAAGACATGCAGAATATTTCACGATTAAATAAAAACTAATAACTCCTCCTGCTGGCTTGAGACACACACACACACACACACACACAGGTCAAATGCGCATTAATAAGCCTCAATAACTTTCCATCCGTCTTCACCAGATTAGTTGCAGGATAAAACTGTTTTGTCGCACGATGTTGAAGTTTGTCATCGGAGACAGATGAGCTGAATTTAGAGACTGTCCCAAAACTGCAACATGGAATAGTCATTTTAAATTATATGCATATCAAACTTTATTTTCACATGGATTTTCTCCCAGAAATCTTATCCTGGCATTTTTATTTTTAGTCACATTTCAGACCAACTTCATTCAACTGGAAAACCTTCAGTTATTAAAGCTAGGGTTGGTAATCCTGGAAAAGCAGGAGCAGGCTACACTTAAAAACTAAAATGCTAACGATACATCCCCTCCCATTGGCTCCTCTCATCGAAGCCACGCCCCCAAAACACACGAACGCGCTCTGAACAACTGATGGAAGACGACTTTTCCAACAGCGATGAACCAATGAGACGATTGGTTGTGTTGTGACAGTTTATCAGGTTCATTGCTGGATTATTGTTTGATTCACTTTTGCACATGGTTTAAATTGGATCTTATACTTATGGGCAACTTGACATATGGAGAGTTGAAAACTATTAAACACAGATGTTTGAGGAGTCCTGATGATCTCTGTGGTGAAGGCAGTTGCCCACTTCCAGGATAAATCCTAGCTTGTACGAGTCTGGATGTGTACGGACGTTTTCTTGCTTGTTTATCGTTGTTTGTTCACGGAGCCTCGTTGTCTCCTGAAGTGTGGATCCTCACCTCTGAGGCCACGGTCACCGTCCGTCCACGCGGCGCTGCCCGGAGCTGGGACTCGCACGGTGGCATCAGGACCACCTAGTGCACGTCGAGCCCCCTTTTGAGGCCCCGAAGAAGGGGAGGCTGGGAAATGAGTAACGGGCCAGAGGAGTGACACGCTCCGCGGCTCAGCTTCAGATCCGCAGCCAGCTCCCCTGCTGCGCTGCCACCCGACACAGCCGGCTCAGCGACAGCGCCGCTTACACGCCCACACGCTTCCTCTGTGTCGCTTACCCGACTTACCCCTGGTGACCCCCCCCCCCCCCAAAAGCATTAAGAAACTCTGCAGCTTCTTTGGCTCGTACCATCCTCCCTGCTGGGCGTCTTTTTACTGGACCACAAAGATGACAACTGGATCAATTATAGTGTTGACACTTGTTAGACGGGAATTTTATGCAGCTCAGAGGTTTAATTTCACTCCTCTACTCAACAACAATATGTACATTAAACGTGACTGCTGCTTAACACTCAAACAAAGAAAGTGTAGACGCCTTGAAGCCTCGAAAAGGGAGGTTTTTTTGGTTCCTGTTTCATATTTATCTTTCCATATTAAATCTGCGTGGGCCTGCTCTGCTATATAATGGATTCCTACATCCTCCCGGGCTCCGTCTCCATCTCTCACATACCCCTGTGACCAATTCTTCTCTCGGTGAGAACGAGGAAGCCACTTATTGGATCTGAGGGGATATTCCGCAGGATGAACGGGGGAGAGGAGAACACCGACCACCACACACCGGTCCCCACAGGACCATAAATATCCCAGAGTTCCGTGTTTCCGCTCGGAGGAGAGAAAAACCTGGGGATTCATCAATTGCAGTCGTCCCTCTGCACACTGTGCTTGTGATTGAGGCCGAACTCCTGGTCAGACCGGGAGCATGAGACCATCCACAGGCGGAGGATTAAGCCGCCGCTCGTGCACTCTTCCATAACTCTTCCAGTGTTTGTGCACATGTAGACAGAAGCTGTTTTCAGACATGAACTCTGGAGAATGTCAGGACACATCTCCGCAGTTTGCCTTTCACACGTAAGAAAAGGAAAAGCAGGAGATTCTCCGTTGAAATCTCCGGAGCCGTCATCACCAAAAGCGTTCTTGACATTTCCGTCTGTCTTCTACGTTCACGGCACCTCTATTTCATCCTGAGATATTTGTATTCTTCTTGTTTTTCTTGTTTAGTGTCAGTCACGTGTTAGAAACCTCATGAACACGCCCACTTGCTCGCGGTGAATCTTCCAGAGAGTCTCCTGCCGTTTACTCACATCTGATCATTAGGACATTCTCCGGAGTTTTTACTCAGGGGGGCAGACGGGAAAAAGTCCAGCAGCTCACTCAGACATGTGGGTCTCCGCAGTGTACCGCCTGTTCCCATCCGATTGTCGTCTCGTGTCCAGCTCAGCTACTGTGGAGCAGATGACTCACGGCTCCTTCACACGCTCAGAACCAAACAGCAGAAAGTGACTTCCTTCCTCCTCCCGATCGGAGACGCACATCAGACGCTTCCCTCTCGTCTCGCCTTCAGGGGCTGAGCATGCGATGTGAACTCACACAGCTCGTAACCTGCTCACACGTGTGCATGTGTCATGTGGTTTATTTACACAGACAGTGAGACGCAATTTCTCATGATAGTAAGTCAGAGATAGCGCGGCGTGTCTGGTTCCCACTCAGAGCGGCAGCTGGGAAAGAGAATGACCTCAGAGCAGCGGGCCCGACGACCATGTCAGATTACACCGTGATGTACAACAAGCCTGCAGAGCCTGGGGTCTGTTACAGCAGGTTTTTATGTTCAGCAGAGACAAGAGCAGATCTGAAAACACCTAAACAATGGAGCGGTCACACGGAACAGAGGGAGGAGGAAGATACAGAGGTGGCAGCAGGGTCTGGTCAGGATTTCATTGCACTTTGGGTTGTGCACATTGTCTCTTGTTACGTTTGAATTATAATCCTGAATATCCTTGAGGATTATTGATTGATTGCAGGGTTTAATTCTCCAAAGTCTAGAAATTCAACTTGACGAGTGAGCGACTGTCGGCAGTTGCGAGAACATGGGGAAGAGCGAGTTCACGCTCGTCTCCGCCGGATAGATTCTCGTCAGGCAACGTTGGTGAAGACAAGAACTCCCGTGAACCCACACTGCTTCACGACGTCATCAAACTAATGTCATCTTGTGTTATTGTTATGATTGAAAGACCAATCGAGGGCGAGGTTAAATACTGTACATTTAAAAGAAACCTGGTTAGAATTGATGCAATAGAGATCTCATGACGTAAAAGCAGATGAAGACTAGAGATTACTAGAACTATTAAACTGAAGAAAAGCTCCCTTCAGAGCCACAGAAGACAATTTATTATGCAACAGTTTCCGTGAGTAGTAAAAAACCCCGGAGTGAATATCAAAAACAGCTGACGTTGTGATGAATGAGAGTGAAATAGATTAAATGCAACAGTCCAAAGGGCTGAGTCACGTCGGTTTGACTGACGGAGGCTGAGGTTCCTCGTTCTGGACGTCTCCATCAATCGCGGGGATTTGTTTGAGTCATTAATACCGAGGTCAAGGTTCAGCGGGATCCTGCTCAGATTGCCGGCGGCAGGAAGAACCAAGCCCTTTTCCTCCTTGGCTCAGTACCATGTCCTGGACGCCGCCTAGCAACCGGCAGGACAAACTCTGGGATAAAAATGAAAACAGTAGTGAGAAAACTTTTACAATGACCCCCTCGGTGTTTCCATAACCACAATTATCAACCGTTCAATCCCGTCCTGAGAGCTGGGAGCGCAGTGTTCTGTCAGTTCTCCTGAGGTGGTGCTCGTTAGAGTTCCTCCATTGAGTTGAAAACCTACTTTGACACATGCAGAACTGGAAAACGACTACTGCACCGAACATGAATCTCCTGTCATCGAACTATAGGGTTAAACTTTTTGACGCAATCTAAAACCGCACGGGAGAGATATTTCTGACACGGGGATGTGGCTGGTTATAAATAGACCCTTGGAGAAAAGTGTAAAACAAAAAAAAAGCACAATAAACATGCCAGAGGGATGATGGATTGTCACCTCAGGTTTATGATTTACGGCCGAGTGGCTCCTTGCCTCCTTTATTCCCCGAGCACGGGAGAACACAGCGGAGGAGCCGCGTGCCAGAGTGTTAAAATAACCTCTCCGCTCTGTGGGATAGATTTGGACCTCGGCCCAACGCAGGCCAGGATCCAGCCCTGTAGCAACCAGGCCCTGTTTAGATGTTTAGCACAGGTTCAGTCTGGAGAACATCAACTGTGACCACAAGCACAATTAGGCCTGCGTTCATGTAATGTCAGGATTTTACTGTAAATACAAGCAAAACTATTCAGGTCTGGTGATTACAGTGAGGATAGTAAAGTGAGGTTTCTGTTGTGTCATCATGCAAACCACTGTTATCCAAAATGTACTCAGAAGACACAAAGAGTAAGAAATACACAGTTATTTAGACGTAAGAAATTAGAAGTCATTGATGAACCACTAAAAATAAGAAATTAACAGTTTAAGTTATAGACTTTATATAAAGATGGATGATATGATGGCTCTGTGGGTCTTGAATCCTGCCTGAGTAGATCTGAGCTGTGTCTCTAGACTCGACTGTCCCAAATTAAAGGCTCCTCCAAATGTGTCCTTCCACCCTCGAGCAACTAGGGGGCTCCATCAGGTGGATCCTCACCGGTCCAACATATCCCATGATTCATTGCGCTTGTGTTTTTCAAAGAGGTAGCAGCGGCAGTGAGCGAGGTGTCGGAAGAATTGATTTTTGAACGCAAGAACTCGACCGAACAGCAAACGACACACGTGTTAAAAACATTAATCAACCGAGGAACTTTTTTGCTTGTAGCTTTGTTGCTAGGCGACGGCTGAAAGGGCGAGACAAGCTGGGGATGTAAATAAGACGAGTGGACCGTCTTATTTGGGTTCGGCCGACTCGGGCTCCGAATACGCAAGATGGCAGCGTTTGTATCTGGGATATTTTGGTTTCATTTCTAGATAGTGGACAGAAGTGAGGACTCTTTGTATAAAGTCTATGGTTTAAAACATTAAGGTTAATGTGTAGAGCTCGTTAAGTCTGACATGAAGTGAGACAACTGCGTTCCTCTGACTGTCGGGACACATCTGGGGACAAAAAAAGGTGGAAATCACTTCTCTACAACATGTTTGTGTGGATGCAGTCGACCTTTCCACCCGCAGTGAAAACTTCCTTTCCAAACAGAACAGAGGGAACAGCATTTGAGGGAACTAATGACCGCGGACCTTTTCATCACCTTTCCCATAAACTGGAGGAAATAAAAGCCCGAGGAAGGAAAAGGAGCAGCCGTTTCCACACCTACACTGAGAGAGCGCTCCAGTTCAGATATACAAGGCATCAAACACAAACACCAGAAATTAATACGCTTTTATGAGATTATTACTCAGGAGAATATTTTGGTAGTAATTACAGCAGGCGTTTTAATTTGCAGACGCACACACACACACACACACACATGCACACAGGAAAAAGGAAGTATTTCCTGGTCAACGCCCTGAGCTCCTGCCAACCAGTCACAGCAGGAGACTTCCTCCACCGATCCATTAGCCTTATGCTTTAATTGGTTGTTCTAAGACCGGCCTCGTTTCCTCCGGCGGTCGCTCAGGGAACAAACCTCACGTTTGATAAAGTGACTCGATTCAAGATTTGGCGAGAATATACAATTTTTTACGCAGCTGACCCCTGACGCTGGGGAGGATCAGGTGTGAGAGAGGCCGTGAGAACAGAAAGAAAACTACTACACACAAAACACAGAAATACACGCTTTCCTCTCCACCTCCTCTTTGTGTCTCTTTGTCCCGCTTGCTGGTATTTTCCTTTTTCACGCCGCCGCTGCTTTAATGAACGAGTTCCACGGCACAGAAAGACAAGACAAACGGGCGATAGAAAGCGGGCGACGTGCAACAAAGATCCCAGGGCGAGACTGTTGCAATTACACAGCGTACGTTCCAACCAAGTGAACCAGCGGCCCGCCCCCTCACGCCTCCCCTGGACCGCCTCCAACACGACAAGAAAAGGATAAATGGGCTGAGATGTGCCGGCCATTATACTTTATAATTCATAAGAGAGGGTGTGTTATCACTGGCACCAGCTCGCAGCGGCTGTTTAGAGAGGGAGGGAATAGCTTTGGTCATCGCCGATTACACAATCACCAAATGCTGCTGGTAGGAAGACGTGAATTCGTTCTTCTCATGTGTGAAATGATTCAGATCAAACAGGGAGCAGATGAGCTGCTTTCAGACCTGCACTGAACTCCTGAGAATCTCCTGACGTTCTCCAGAGGGGCTGCACGCGAGAACCGCAAGTGTCCAAGTGGGAGAGGCTCCGGACTTTCTCTGGAGGTTCTCTGGTCAGCGCCCGAGTTAAAACTCCGGATGATGGGAGAATAGAGCAGGAGATTCTCCAAAGGATTCACCACGAGCGAGTGGGCGTGCATGGCAAACATGAAAAACACAAAAAGAATACAAATATCTCAGGATGTCATACACGTAGAAGACAGCGGAGAATCTCCTGCTTCGTTGTTCATGTGTGAAAGACAAACTCTGGAGCGAGTCCAGACCGGGTTGTGTGGACATTCTCCGGAGTTCACGTCTGCAAACAGCTGAACTGTCCTCAGCTGCTCCTGGATCTGCCTAAAACGAGGCTCGTAACCAGAAGTGATCGACTCCATATCTGCTCTGCTGTTAGATCACATCTCTTCTCTTCGGCCTCCTTTTAGAGTTGAAGACATTATTATCCCAGCAGATTATGATATGATATATTACGTATTGCTGTTTTCTTGTTGTGCCTTTTACTTTGTAAAGCACTTTGTTCAACCAAGTTGTTTTAAATGTGCTTTATAATTAAAGTTTCCCTGTAGCTCCTACACATAGAGAAAACTATTTAACCTATTCCCTCTATATGCAGATCAACCAGGGATCATTAAAGCCTGTTTGCACGTGACTCCTGTTTTTCTCCCAGTCGCCACCAACAGGTCGTTTCTGTTTGACCCACACACATTACTACCAGCTGATCTCATATTACATTGACCGGTGGTGTGTGTGTGTTGTGTGAGCTGAGGTCACTCTGCATTACCTAATGCAACCCGCCGCACAGTGGAGCCGCCTGGAGAGCCACCAGGGCCCCGGCTGACCCGGGTGGCTGTTTGTGTTGAGGCAGCGCACTCCCTCGTTCACCGGGCAACCGAACGGTTTACGGGCAGTTACTCACACAAAAGTACGGGGCGGGCTGATTGCTCAGCTAATTGATCTCCACCAGAGATCAAAGAGCCGCGCTCATAAAGGGAGGGAACGCACCCCCCCCCCCCCCCCCCCCCCATGACATCAGCGCAGGCTGCATGGTGAGACGGGTGCATGCAAATCAACGGGGAGACTTATTCACACTTTCTGGAGAGAGGCAGTCTGCAGAGCGAGGAGAGAAACCACACTTTCACACACACACACACATTTACACAACTGTTAATAAAGCACCACAACAAGCGAACGGATCCTATTAAGAGAATTCTGCTGTTGGACCAGAGGGGACCGAGGCCAAGAGACCACCTGGTTAGAGAAATTACACAACAGAAATATGAACTGTGTAGTCCGGGAAAACATTAGCAACACCACATCCTCTGCAATAAAAAACAATATAAAAAAAAAAAAATCCAAATTCCAAATCCAGAATGTTGTTTATTCTTAACGGCCGTGGGCAAATTCTTCCGGGGTCGCAGGTCAAACGTGGCTACAGATGCTGACGTCTTTTAAGTACGTGGGCGTGATGTGAACTCAGGCTGTCGGTTTAAAGAGGTCACACTCAGCACTGGTGCACCTTGATGCTTCACATGTGGGGGAATAAAACACGGGGCCATTATTTTAATATCATTACATCTTATTGACATTTGCCACATTCTTGTTTTTCTGACAGGGAACAAGCAAAGTTCTACTCTTTGCACACATATTAAGAACTTTTTCTTTGAACAAATGCATTAATAAGTATCCTCTCAAATAACTTTTGCAATTATTCAATCAACAGTAATAGAGTAAAGCTTTCATTTCATGTGATCCTTGTTAAATGTTGCACCAAGACTTTTTCTGATCTTTTCTACATTTCCAGTCAGACTCCAGCTCCTGACATTTGGCTCTAAACTTTAATAAGACCAGTTTATACCCACACACACACACACACACACACACAGACACACACACACAGACACACACAGAGACACACACACACGGCGAGCAGCACTGAGTCCCACAGACACAGGAGCGTGCTCAGACCTGGCTGTAGTGGAAGAGCGAGATGGCTGCAGATAGCCTTTCATCCTGAGGACGGCTCAATTCATTAGCTCAGCTTGGACCTTTTTCATCTCTTATCTGGTCTCCGGGCACAAAATGGCCTCATGTGTGGTTTGGCAGCTCCCTCGGGGGTGAAAGGTGAGCTGAGTGATGGCTCATTATGTTGCTGTGTGTGTGTCGTTACGGTCGCGGAGCAGACACAGCTTCCCCACAGGGAACAAATTGGCCATGATGGCATCATTAGACTGATAACATCTGTGCCAATACAAGGCAGATGTGGCTCAGCGGCTTCGTTGGCCTCTGCCCTGGACCATCAGTTTGGACACTGAAGATGGTTCAGGGCAGGTTTGCTGTCACAGACTGTGGAGAACTCACCTGTAGGTTTATAAAGGAAGCTGCGAAGCCTGGGAAGTCAGTTTCTATAGAAGTCTCTGATTTATAACGTCAGGAGTTTATGTCTCGATCTCTAGCTTCAAGCCGTCTTCAACACAACATGACTTACGGTCCATTTAGAGTCAAACAGTCAATAAAGGCCCGTCTGCACTGGGGGGGGGGGGGGGGGGGGGGGGGGGGCGTGGATACTGTGTGACTGACAGCTCGTACCGTCCACAGGGTGCAGGCCGCTGGTCTAGGTGGGCGTGCATGCGACAGAAGTTCTACTCAGTCGAAGTCTGAGGTTTGTGCGACACGTCTGTTTGTCTAAAAGAACACGTGGCTTCACAAAGAGCATCTGAGACCTTCGTTTTGGTTTTGTCCTCACATTGCCGTCCGTCATGAGAAGGAAGATGAAGCAAATTGATGGAGCGACTTGAGATGAAAGTCCACGAGCAGCAGCTCAGCTCAGAGACAAGTGCAGCGAAGACCTGCTTCTAATGTGCGTCTCATTAAAACCAGGTTCCAGCTCCTCGTGGTCCAGCTCAGTTGTTTGTCTCTTTTAACATCTGAAAATCTGCTGTATTTGTTTATGTGACACCAAGGTGAGCGAGTTGTTATTGACGAAGCTCCTCAGAGGTCATTGTCTAAACCTGCACGAGATCAAAATCTCCCTGCAACGGCTCCAATTGTTATTTTCTTCCCCTTTCACTGTTTACATTTTTTTGCCTCCAGTGAAACCATCAAAAGCCGAGGCGGGGACTTGTAAAAGGATTCATCATCTGGAGAGCTTGTTGCTCAAGTCTTTGTTGTCGTCCTCGCCCTCATCAAAACCACAGCTGCTGCAGAGATGTGTGATTGAAATGTTTTATTATGGGAAGCGTGCGTCTGGCGGAGGTCGGCCTGGAAGCAGCTGAGGGTGACGGATCGTGGCACTTGGTTTTTTTTATGTTTGTGCGTTACCGAGTCAAATGTGCTTCGTCGGAGGGAGTCCACGGACGCCGCGCGACAGAGACGCCGCGTGTTCGTCGGCAGCGTTGGCTTCGATAACGATTAGTCTCAGCGCCGTGGCAGCTGATCCCACGCCTCTATAAAACTGGATTTACGACCACGATTAACAAAACCCTTCGCGGCAGAATTTTATTCGTGATTTATTCTCCCAGCCTTCCAGATTTATAATGATATATTTGTGAAGTCTGTTTGGACGCAACGCGCTGTGATTTAGCGACTCCAAGTTATGTCTCTATAATCATTACAACCACATCCAGAGCCTGAAGCACAATCACTGACTTATTCATTGCCTTATTAGCGAAGCTATACAGCGTCCTAGTTTCAAGCTAAAGATTCAGTTATGACTTCATCCATTGAAGCTCCGTAACGCTTCACATTACGACCCATGAATCACGGCGTAATTACTTAATACTGTATATTCAGGGTTTGAAAAACCAGATACATGTACTGGGAAAGGAATGCAGGGAAATTGGGCAACAGTGTTGATATTCCACTTAAATTAGATGAGTCGTTATTCATTTAAAATGTTGGATATGCTTACAAAATACACTCTTTATAGAAATACTGTGTAAGAGGCTGATTTTCGTCTTGAGATTAAAATTCAGAGAGTTCCAGAAAGAGAAATAAATCCTCAAGCAAATGTCTGGAACATCATAACGTCTCTTATGTTTGATTCAGTGAAATAAACGTTGAGATATTAGATGTGTCAACATCTGTGTGTAGTCAAATCAAAGGAACTATAACTCAATAATAACTCAATTGTTAAAATATTTATTGTCAGTTTTCACATCACTGGAGCGGTGAGAAAATAAGTATTCTAATAAAAAAGAAACTTTATATTCTCCTGTCGGACTCAACCCAACTTTTCTCTTCCTTTCATCTCCACAACTTTTTTCTTTGTTCAGTGAGAGAAACGATCTCTCTTCTCCCGTCGTGATTTTAAATCTGGGCTGGAACGGTTTTAACTTCACATTACTTGGTTTATAACGCTCTGTCAAAATATTATAATTCTCGATGATTTATCGCTCGGAGGTTCGGGTCAGGACAGCACAGCCTCTGGATCCAGATCTAGACCGCGGCTCGCCTGTTAGTGAACTCAGGTCCGTGTGATAAAACACTGGGAAACTTAATATATCCAGGAAAATACATCTAACGGTGAAATAACTGATGTTCGAGCAGTTTTGGTGTCGACAGGTAACGAGGCTTTGAAAATATGTGAGAAATCTGAAAGTCCTGTAAAAAATATGCGTCACCTTTCAGAAGTGTTACCTGTGTTCTTTTAAATAGACACTTCATGTTTATTAATGAACTCCTGTGACACTTCAGAAACATCACCCACGTGCAACATAGGTGTTATGCAAGCATTGTATAAGCTCTGTACGCAGCAAGACTTTTCAATCGAGTGCATCTGGTGCAGCTTCAGCAGCGTGTGTGTGTCTGTGTGTGTCTGTGTGTGTCTGTGTGTGTGTGTGTGTGAGGCCACAGATCTGCAGTAGCACAGAGGAAAAAAACCCAAACTCTGCTCCCTCCTTCAACAAACACACACACTGTCTAACTCGCAGAGACATTTCCCAACAAACACAGTTAGCGTCTGCGTCTGAAACGTCCCACCGCTAAAACCAACTGTTGTCATGAGAATACGGCCCCGTAATCTGTGACGGGCCAAAAGTCGTCTTCTCCCCTGATCCCCGGCTGTGACGAGACTTGAAGCCTGTTTGATTTGGGGCGCTCGCACGTCATCGGCTCATGATACGAGTGTCTGCGCGGGATTACACCCAGCGAGAGAGTAATTGGTCCTGGATAAACAACAATTGTGCTGGAATTCCATCTTTCTCCATCTCTGAAGGAGCAGTGCATTCTTTTCAGTGCAGATCACACACACAAACACACACACAGACACACACACACAAGTCTTTCTCTCACACACACGCACGCACACACACACACTCTGTTCGGTTACAGATCTGACACCTGTGGACAGAGCTGGTAAATTCCTGCCGCTGCAGCTCCGAGTTCTTCAAAACCCGTCCATAACTGAATCTCATCAGAGACGGTGGCGTACAGATGGCTGATTGTTTCTGAAGTGCGCTCGCCTCTGCAGACAGAGCGAATCACCACCTCCGCCGAGCTGTGGGATGCGTGATTTCCATCCAATATGCACACCCACCGCGGCCTCTTCCTTCTCTGGGCCTGATAGATGCCACTTGAGCATAAATAGATTGGAATAGCATCGCTCTGAGAGGGTCCTCGAAAGCAAATGGAAGCCGAGCCGGGAAAGACACCTTGCTCCTCTGCATGTATCAAAACACGGCGAGCTGCGGTTTTGCAGTAACCAGTACTTTATATGCATTTTTCTAGTATTCACACTCTGTCAAAATTACTGTGACGTCTCCTTTGGGGTTTTATTATTTCATACAAAACTTGTTTTTCTGTTCGATTTCTACTTTCTGATATATTTAGCTTCTTTAGAAAGAGTGGAGGAAACGTACAGATTGAACATTACACTATTCGTTGTACTTTATTATTACCATTATACATTTGTATTATTATATGATCAAATATATTATTATTCAATAATTATATTATCTTTAGCAGGTCAAGGTTTAGCACAAGCAGGTGTATAGTCAGTTATGAAATGAAAAGATTCTTACAGAACCATTCAGAGGTGAATGATCTGTATCAGCAGTTCACAGCCGGTTGGTTCATAACAAAAGAGTTATTAATAATTTGATTTTTTTTTAAAACAACACATGAATGGGCTGTAACAATTTGTTTTTGAAAAGTCACTTATTAATAATGTTTAAATAGATGAGTAATGGACAAAAGGTCAAAATGTGTGACTTTAAACACAAGTTAAGATCGTCACAGTTGCAGTTTACGTTTCTTTCATACGACGCTGTAGTTTGCAGTTTACATATATTTTTTGAGATGGAAAAAACGATAAATGACGGCAGACATGTCCCGAATGAGCCGAATGTTCGAAATCAGTTGAAGTTTGAGTTGTAGGCGACCAAAGACGAACTTGTTTGGAACACGTGTGACAGTAACAGTACCTGAGTCCTGACTTCACCTTCTCCGTCCCGTCCTGTGGCCGACGTGTGACAGATGCAGTAAAGGCCACCGGCGGCCTGTTGCTTATCAGCACCGGAGCTATTGTCACCGCTGGCCGGCGGCTGCTCCGAGTGCGTGAGCCGAGCGAGGACGTGTGGAGGAGATAGCGCAGCGTTCATCAGAAGGGCCTGGGGACAGCTGTGGAGATAAGGCTTATTGATCACATGATGCTCTCACGCACACATACACGACTTGTTGTTTTGTTGTCGTCCTAAAAAAGTGATCGTTACAGCGACGGCTGCCGTGTTGCGATCATCTGTCTCTGCACATTTCGAGAAGATGAAAGTTCGGTACCTGCATTGACTTTGTTCACTGCCGAGGACTAAGAGCATTCCTACTCATGAAAAGGCCCCTTTGCATTTCCCCCTCACACGTCTCTCAAGTGGAGATAACATCTGGGATAAGAAAGTAGCAGAGAGGGAAATGGAGGCGGGAGGGTGTGAGTGTGTGTGTGTCCGTGTGTGTGTGTGTGTGTGTGTGTGTGTGTGTGTGTGTGTGTGTGTGTGTGTCCGTGTGTGTGTGTGTGTTTGTGTGAGAGAGAGTTCTTCAAAGCTCGGTGTAGAGAGTGTTGAATCAACCCTGGGAGGGAAGTGAGGGAGATAAGCCTGTGACAGCTGCCAAACACAGAGGTGCTGTGTGTGTCTGTGTGTGTGTGTGTGTGTGTGTGTGTGTGTGCCCCCCCATTCAAAATGAGTGTTTCTGAATCCCAACCACCTGCCAGCTCTGGTCCCTCGTGGCAGGTGTGAGTGTGTTTGTACGTGATTCCAACCGCAGATGAACGTGGAGCATATGTGGCTCTTATCTCCTGCATCTCGCCGTCATCGGCGCTAAGACGCGGAGATTACTGAACCGTGAGGAACCGTGAGGAACCGTGAGGGTCTTGTTTTGGCCTAACTGAAGGGAAATAAAGTGATTCAAAAAAGCTAAACATCTCTAACACGCGGATAATTGAAGTTTTATTTCAGAAGACCTTCGTTTGGTTTTGATCCACACAAGCTTTAAAACTTTTTTGTAGGAGCTCCATGCTTCTCTTCTGGGGGGAAACTAATTAGCTCCCTTGTAATTTAAAAGAAAAGCATTGGCATCGCTGTTGTTTGACCTGAATAAGAACAGGAGCGAGACAACTAACTAACTAACCAACTAACTAACTAACTAACTAAATTAACTATTCCCAAGGAAATCGGTGAAAATGTCAAACAAAACTCACTTAATCCTGGATTCACTCTAAACTTTCTTTTCTTTCTTGGCTCGAGTCGCATCCTTCCACAAAGTTTCGTACAAATCCGTTCAAAGAATCACGATGAAATAAATAATCATTTGACTTTTAATATGAGATTGTTATCTCACAGATTGCTGGATCTTTTTTTTATTTATTTTTAATATCGAAACGATCCCATAAGACAAAACCTGGCAACGGCCTGAAACCACAGCAACACATCATCAGTGCGTGAGGGACACGAACCCCCGAGGTCAATATCAACGAGTGAAAATAGCAATGACAATAAATCACAGAGCGCAGCCGTCGCTCAGATGTGTGGGAGAGCGGAAGAGCCTTTTCCTGCCTGACATCACCGGGGGTCAGAGGTTAAATTCACAAGCAGGTGGCCAAGTGAAAGAGAGCCTGGACCGGGAGGTTTCCTGCAGCCGCTCCATTATTCTCCACCAAAGCTGCGCCATCTGGTTCAATAACCCGTTGTCCCGATATGAAACTCACACCACACGGCTTCGCCATGTCCGGCCACTAAACGCATTTTCTCAGGGGTCTCCACCGACTTATCTGAGGTTCGTAAACGCCGTGAGCCGAGTTGGTCGCCGTCAGATAACAAGCTCGTGTTTCCAAAATGTCAGCTTTCCAGGAGCTGAGAGAAACATCTCGATCTCCACCTCGATGACACCGCGTTTGGTTTCACGAGGTGTTTGTGGTTCCTCAGCTGACGGGGGAACCGGTGTCGCCGTGCAGCCGGAGTGAAAACACCAAAGATCAGCTTTAGGGGGATCGTTTAGAATCCGAGAACTTCACCTATTTCTTCACTTCATGTCGAGAATCGAGTCGTATTCAGTGTGTGTCTCTCTGTGTCCGTGCAGCCTGCCACTGCAACCTGCACGCCCGCCGCTGCCGCTTCAACATGGAGCTGTACAAGCTGTCGGGCCGGAGGAGCGGCGGCGTCTGCCTCAACTGCCGCCACAACACAGCGGGACGCCACTGCCACTACTGCAAGGAGGGTTACTACAGGGACATGACCAAGTCCATCTCTCACCGCAGAGCCTGCAAAGGTAAGTGGAGACGAACCCCCCCCCCCCCCCCCAGTGTTTATTTAAACTATGAAGACACTGCAGCTATTGTGCATATGTATTTGTCCATTTTTAAAACTTTCATAAACGCTCCTCTTTATCTTTTTGGTTAAAGCAAAAGGCAAAAAGCTGATTTTATTTTTAAAGCACGTTTCCTTCCTGGGGAGATAAATGTGCTTCGTATACAAATATACACACTTTCTGTTTATTAGGTACATTTACAACAAAAGGAAAATGTCCGGAACATTTCGGGTAAAGTCCGGAGAATTGGGTCCGGACATTGATTGGCAGTTTTCATTTTTAGTGCCTGTGACACGTTTCTTTGCCAAAATTAATCTTAACATCAACTTTATTTATCTTCTTAACATTAGATTCAACTCTTTCCTCTCAAGCTATAAGTTGGGGAAAGGTTTCTACGCTCACGTCTTTCTCTGAGCTCCGTTTCACACTTGAGGTATTAAAGGAAATTTTTTTTTTTTAAACTTAAGACAAAGGTGCACAGCTGTGACGGTGTCAGTGAGGTGACCCGTGCTGCTGCAGATCCTCTGAGGAGCCTGACAAGACAAACATAACAAACAGAGCCGAGGTGTGAGCTGATCCACGGAACAGAGCAGTGGAAACAACTCGCTAATCGTCCCTCACAACACAAACACACACACACAGACACACACAGGTGTGAGCGCGTACGTCAGGACCAAGCTGCCGAGGATTAATGTGCGCGGAGACAAAAGCTGAGCTCCTTCTGTCTCGCAGCTCCCGAGGGAATAAAGACGGCCTCCGACGCTCTGAGCAAACAAACTGCTGTCACTCAATCACTTTGTCCAAACACTCGGCGGAGAAATATCCCACAGATGCACAAAGTACACAACTTGTACACATTCCTGTGCCTGTATCGGGCTGTTTGAGAGAAACCGACACACGAGCGATGACGTCAGAGTCGGAGAGGATCCTAATTCTATCAGTAAGAGCCGAGAAGGATCAGTGTCCCCAGTGTTTGTCCCACATGAAACTGAAGATTGATTATTATTGTTTGAGGGAAACTTTTTATAATCAGATATGAAATGAATAAATCTTACTGCAGAACCTCTACGAGCCAAATGTGTCACTAGATGACATTTCTCTCACCGCACGCTAATGACACACGAGAGACTATCGTGGTCTTCAGCCACATCCACCGCTGAGCTGTGATTGGCTGCTGACAGGGTCTCGGTGATGCCTATCCCTCGGTGACCCCCCCCCCCCCACTGCTGGCTGTTTAAACACGGAAACAGCAACAGGATATTTCCCGCTACATGCCAAACAACTGCTCCGCTATTAATTCACTCTACTCACAAGAAATAAGATCGATTTACTGTTTTACCGAACATAAGCTTGATAGATCGTCTGTAAACAATAAATCATTAAAGGCTACGTTATGATCCAAAAGGCCCGATCAGCGTCCACGTCATCGTTTCCCAAACTTCTCCGTTTCTGTCCATCCAGACTAAAACGCAGCCACCTTACATTTCAAACTAAAACGGGACGAGCAGCGTTTCCAAGCTTCTCAGTTCTATCGGCTCTAAACCTCTGCAGCAGTGTGGACTCCAGACGTATCTGTGTTTTTAAACAAAAACTATTAGTGTGGATGCAGCCAGAGGTTCTCACTTCACACGTCTCTTGCGAAGGCTTTCCAAACATCTGGATCAGTAAACCCCCTCACACTCCGCGCCCGCCCGTCACTCCTCGCACCCGGCTCGTTGCTCTGGAATCAAACCCAAACACTCTGATTGCTGCCTTTTCCCTCCTCAGGTGACAAAAGCAGAGCGAACGTGACATCAGCTACAAACCACTTTTATTTATTGTTCCGATCAGAAATAAAACCATCCCGCTCTGCTGTTGTTGGACAGGAAACGCAAACGCCGCGCCAACACGGCCCGGGGAGGAAGTCTGCTTTCATTCCCCCATTCCTCAGCCCCCCCCCCCCCCCCCATTCACGTCTCAACACAATGTCCTCTCAACGATTCGCCTAATAGTTTGAGCTTTAATGAAAAAAAATGTCTCCTCTACATCTCCAGTGGCAGAGTGGAATGCCTCATGCTTTCTATCCCAGATTTACAACTTCACCCCTCATCAAGCGCAGTGTAAACACGGCTCTTGGAAACCCACCGTGCACGCCCCCCCCACCCCCTCACCCCCACGTCCCCCCACCCCCACGTCCCCCCACCCCTAACAGTTTGTTTTCCTGCCCGGTCCCCTTGTATGTTTGGCAGTGGAAGCGACTCCACAGAGATGAAGCTGCATGTGCATGGTTGGTTGCACAGCACTCCCCCCCCCCCCCCCCCCAGGACCCCTCAGCAAACATTGAGCTCCACGGGGCCCCCCCTCCCCCCCTCTTCCCACTGCAGGTTGAAATTAATTAATGCGTCCAGGTTGTAGCACAGTTACGTCCTGACCTATCGTTCGCTCTCTGACGATAAACAGTCCAATCACATGTCGTGTACTGGCTGTTTTTAATAAATAAATATAATCAAGGAGAACAAAGTTATATAACGGCTCATATACAGAGATTTTTCAGTATTTTAAAACGGGGGGGAAATTACCGTTTACATAAACCAGAGCCTTGGAAATAACCACTTCTCATGTTTTTCAGTCTCCTGCATCTCCCCAGAAACCTTTAAAATTATTATGAATTACTATTAAATCCTTTGTTTGAAATATCACCGTCCTGATCCGAGTGGAGTGAACTGCTCGACACGCTGTGAAGTGAGGCTCTGGTCCAAAGAGGATTCTGAGGCGATCGTAAATACTAATGGGATCTAGGCCGAAGCGTACGTTCTGAAGACGAGCCGGAAACTCCTGAATATTTTTGCAAAATTGGTTACATCATGAAATATTTAGTTTAAATGAATTAGGAGGAGTCACCTGCAGGACAAACTGTTCATTCTGGATCCAGGAATTTTTATTTTGTTTCCTCAGACAATAATTAATTCGAGTCTTGATGGAAAAAAATATTCGGGTGTGTTTACGGGACTGATATTTATGAGTTTGTGTCATTTAACGCAGATCAAATAAAAATTCTGGATCTAGGGGGAATTTAAAAGTGGTTTTATAACATAGTGGCACTGAATTGTTAGAGGAAATAAAATTGAATCCTTGTAACTTTCGCTGTTTGATTTAATAAGAAAGTTGTTGTGCTAATGAAGCGCAAATAAATTCAAGCTACAAGTAACTCCGACCTCCGCTGGACCACTTCAAGCTCATTTCAAACAACTGCTGGTACGTTTAGCACATGCAGGGCTAATAGGGAGGCTGGGCTTCCACTTCAAACACGGGCTTTATGGTGCATGTTTGGCAGAACACACACACACACACACACACACACACACACACACACACACAGAGAGAGAGAGAGAACAAACTTCTCACATTTAACTTGCGATCCTCCCAAATAACAGCATACTTGGACTTTGAAGCGCGTTCCACTCGTCCATTAATAAGAAACATTATTCAGGGGAGTATTTGCGAGGAGCTATTTGCCAAAAAGCTTTAGATCGGGAAGCGAATCTGAAAAGCACACAACGTCTGATCCACGACGCTGCAGACGACACAAAGACAAATCTCACACACACACAGACACACAAACACACAGACACACACAGCCAAGCGATACTGCGCAGTGAGAGTAAACTACTATAATTAATCAAGTTATTTACTCTTTCCAGAGCAGCCCTAATAAAGACTCCTCTGGTCATTATGGGTGGAGTGAAGCGGTGCAATTTGATTGAGGTTTTGTGCTGGTCCAGGGCCCAGTTCTCCATCTGCGATGTTCTGGAAGGAAAACAGAGCCCACACTAATGTGGATGATTTCTCACTCGGCGTTTTTTTTAGTGCTAGGATAGATTTTTTTGTTTTATTGTATGGAATATGTAGAGTCAGCAGAGGACACGCCAGACACACACCGGAGGCATTGGAAAGCCGATATTTGTTTTGTGAAGCTGCTGGTTTTGTAAACCACCCACAAGTTGTTTACTTGATGGATCTGTGCCTTTTTTTCTATTTTCCTACACAGCGTGTGATTGTCATCCAGTCGGCGCGGCGGGGAAGACGTGCAACCAGACGACGGGCCAGTGCCCCTGCAAGGACGGGGTGACGGGGATCACCTGCAACCGATGTGCCAAAGGTTACCAGCAGAGCCGCTCGCCCATCGCGCCCTGCATCAGTAAGAACTTACACCCACTAATGATGTATATGCTTTATAGATGAGAATTAAGAAGCAAACTTTACTGCAACAACTACAACTGCAGGTCTGATTGGTTATAAAGCAAGAAAGTCACAACCTTCTCCTCCATGTTAGTGGATGAGACACGAACCAAACAAACAGATTCAAGGACACGTAAAATACGGTTTCCTCAAAGCTGGTTTCTGTCATTTTAGGAAGTAAATGATGTTCATGTTCAAGGGTTAATTCTTTCCAGTAAGTTTTTAATTAGTTATCTGATGCTATAAAAACATGGTGAACGCCATGACGGACACCTGAGACTTGCAATTGGTCAAACGCAGGTAGGGGCGGGACCACACAGCGGCATCCCCCCCGATCGCTTACGTGCAGACTCTGGCACCAAATGTGCAGCTTTTTCATATACGGGATGTTTTGGCTTCTTTTCTAGATCGTGGGAGGAAGTGGAGACCTGTTGTCCATCTTTTTAACACCAGTGTATACAAAATATTTAAGTGTATTTACTCTGCAACCACCAGCTTCCTCTAATTGTGAGGGATTCCATTTAAAATTGATTGATTGCAGCCCGGCCCCATTGCCAAGCGTGCTCAGCCAAATCCTGCAGCTCTGATTCAGGCTCCAATCCGCGATAGCAAATCTGATAATTACCACGGGACAAGACCTGAAAAGGACAGGACATGTTGTTGTGCATGAATTCATGGCTCACGCTCATCCTGTGTTATTTTTATACCCCTGTTCCATTATTTTGGATAGATCTTTGGCTGTTTAAACCAGAGCCTGGATAAACAGACCATTACTGCTTGCCTAACATGGCCTTGTGTGCCTTCAACACCGTTAACGGCCCGTCTCACAATAAATCCCCAGAATGAGTCCAAGGGAATGATGGCTGATATGTTTATTGGCTGTATCTGCTGCCTGCAGATTCCAGGCGCTCGGCAATAAACGCCAGCGCCTCACAGAAACAGAGATGCGTCGCTATAGTAGCTGCGAGCATCGAGTAGTCGGCTGGCACCGGCAGATAAGATAAAAGTCTGGGAGGTCATGCACACACACACACACACACAACAACAATCGCCCACTGTGTTACTGGGGTTACGTTTCTGATAGATGGAAATTAGACGGAGAATCGGAGTGATACGTTTGGCTGGAAACCACAAGGATCATTTAAACCTTGTGAAGCTGCTGGAGCAGGGTTTCTTTTCATTTTGTTGGTGTAAAAAGGAGGAAATGGGCTTTTTAAAGAGCAGAATACATTTGGTTTCTCATATATTTTTGGGTTTTAATAGTACGATATTAAATATTTCTGCTCTCTGCCTCCCTGCCAGCTCCGACTTTAACAAGACTGCCGGCTTTGGCTCTCTTCAACTGTAACACATGCACCACAATGAGGAGGGAACAAGGCATTAACAGGAAACTCACTTTCCTACATGTTTTTCCACAAATCAGTGTCATTAACAGGACATTGTATTAAAGTATTTTTCATATGTGCTCTGAGGTTATGCACGTATATGCTCAGGGGTCTCGCTTTGCTCTAGAAGTGGAATTCTTTGATTTTTACGGGTAAAATCATTAAATAAGTTGTATTTTCTTTTCATTGCAATACGATGAAAAGGTGAAATATATATGTTTATTCCTCTTTGTCACAGAGATTCCAGTTGCATCTCCCACAGCGTCGTACAGCAGCTACGAGGAGCCGTCAGGTGAGTAACACACAAAACCACAAAACACACAACAACACCTTTTGTATTTGAGTCTATTTTCTCTTTCGTACACACACAGATTTCTAACACATGCATGTTTTTCCATTCACTCTTCGCTGCACACGTCAACCACAACACTGAGCACTCATCAGTGAGGTCTGAGCGCCGCTGATGTAAACGCCAGATATTTTGCCAGTGCTCCCTGTGGCCTCGTTGCCCGTATTCCCAGTCTGCCCTGCAGCCTCCCCAGGGCTGCAGCCCTAATCTGATTACATGCTTCATTTGCACCAGTTTGTATTTCAATCAAGTCTGGCTGCACCAGCAGTGGAGCGCTGCCCGGCCCCATTGTTCAAGTCCTAGAAGATGTGCCACGGCCATATGTACCTGCAGGTTTTTAACTGTTAATTGTTCATGCATGTGATTACCCAGGAGGACGATGAACAAACCTGTTGCCTTAGCTGTTAATTCATTCATCTACAGAACGTCACCATGATACAGGCTTGTGTGAATGGGCTGACTCACTCCTGGTCGTCGATCAGCGTCTGACGAGAGTGGCGCCACTGACTTTACCGAGCTTTGTTGTGAGTCCCACTCTCTGCTGCCGGGGGGCTGTGAGGAGTTGGACTCCCGTCAGAAACTCTACACAGACACCACCCTCCAAATTAGGAGCAGTGTGGTCCCCAGGGACCCCGCAGAAAGAACGTGGCACTGCTGCCGGGACACACAAAGGGGGCGTTTGTCCTCGCAGCAGGAGATTGGACCTTAATGAGAGCACTGGGTGTAATGGCCCAATGCGGAGATTGCGCTCCGGGGCTAATGGGCAACGTCAGCTATCAAAGGGAGGTATGATGAAGGCCCCCGGGGGGCCAGTGGGAGATAAAGCGGCCCCCCGCCCTCACCACTTCATTTACATGGAAATCAGGCGTGCTCGATATGGACTCGTCAAATTCATTTACTTTGGGATTTCCTCTTTTCTTATTTCTCCCGCCACCCCCAGAAAAAGCAGCCGGGCATTCCAGCAGAAACGCTTTCTCTCCACACATGAATTCGATCCTCATCCCACGTCCCAAAAACGCTCTTTTTTTTTTTTTGAGAGGGAGGAGAGGGGCGTTTTTTTCTTCCTCCATCATTACCCAGGCAACCTCATTCACACGGAGCATAATGGGGAAGAAAGGGGAAGACTGGACAGAGGGCTGGAAGAAATAATGAAGTTTGTCCATATTCAGGGAAGCTGAAAGGTCCCCCCTCTCTCTCTCGACTGCCCCCTCCTTTCCCGTCAGACTGCCCAGCCCAGCTTTCCCACCCCCCTAGAAAAGAGCACAAGGCTTATTGCTTGGAGTGGGAGGGGGACAACACTCGGTGATGATCTGGTTCCAATTTGTGTCAGTCGGTGGAAAGTGGAGGGAACAAATGATTTCAATTTTCGGTTTTGGCCCCTGGTGCCACCGCCGGATCGCTCATTGCTTAAAAAAGGTACGAGGCGCGGTGGCAAAGCGGCGGCAGTGGCCATCGGTAAAGCCCGTTGGCACGCAGGTACATACACACGGGTGTGAAAGGAACCCCGCAGAGACATTAATCATAAGTCTGTGGGCTTCTTTCTTGGAGGGAGCGGTGGGACAGGGCTGCAAAGGGCTAATTTTCTGGTGTAGGTCACGAGCTACTCCCCCCCCCCCCGTGACCTTCCTCTGTGCGGGAGTGACCTCCGCAGAGCTCGGAGATCGCACAATGCATGCCAGGACAGTGACGAGGCAGCCGGCTGCGGTGGAAACGTTGGGAGGAGTGTAGTGGAAGTGTGTTGACAGACACAGGAGGATGTGTGTCAGCCTGGAGCCATTTCACCATGGCACTTTGAAGGCATCTTTAAAACCCCGGGGGCACCGAGGCCCGTCCAGCTGGAGTCTGGCCTGATGATACTGAACCACACTTGTGGTGTTGCAGGGTGAAATTTGCCGTCTGACTCTTTCTTTCCCTTCCCTTCCCTCCCTCCCCTCTTTCTTTCTTTCCCCAGATTGTGAATCACACTGCAAAGCTTCCAAGGGAAAGATGAAGATCACCATGAAGAAGTACTGTAAAAAAGACTACGGTGAGTGAGTCCAGTTTTCGGGAATGTGCGCCGCCCGGCCTCAGCCAGCAGTCAGGAGGTCAGATGTCTCGATTAATCAGATGCCGAGCGCGGCCGAACCCACACCCTGGTGCTGCGCTCCAGTTTTTATTGACAGCTGACGTACACAGCCTCAGGTCACGTCCACTAAAACAGATTTTTATATGAAAACATACGTTTCTCTCTCTCTTTGAATACAGAGGGTCTATAAACTGTGTGTGTGTGTGTGGACACTTAAAACTGAGCTTTTCAAGACTGTGAGCCAATGTTCTCTCTCTCTTTTAAATCCCTCAGTTACAGGTGTTTTCAAGACACGTCTTTCCTTTCTGCTGTCAAGCAACTTCACGAGCTGTCGTGTTGCAAATGCCCACAAATAACTTTTAGCCTGGGTCAACAAATAATAGTAATAATAACCTATTTGTACAAGACACCGGAGGCAGCAGAGTTAGGAAACAAGAATAAAAATACATCAAGGACAGAAAATAATAGTGGAAACACCAGCAGGGAATAAAGAAACCATCGTGGAGGATCTCAGGAGAGAATGAGAAAACATCCATATTAGTACAAATTTGTTTTAGAGCCACTGAACTGTTATAATTTGGAAATGCTACTGGGCCGGTTTTAGTTTGAAAACTCCGGGGGGGCCTTTCAGTCTGAACGGGCAGAAACGGTGTCGTTTGGAAATGACGACGTAGACACACACAACCGCTTGCTGATGAAAAATAACGCACAAAATGTTCCTAAACCAAAAAAGCTAAGAGAACACATTAAATCATAAAAAGAAAATCTGGTTAAATGTGGTTTATTGACTCTTTCCAGTCGTCCCAATTACTCAATTAGGACACACCCAGAATGAATGCAGCCTTTTTTGTTTTTCTGTCGAGTTCATCTCAAGATCTTTTTGGATTTGTATTGCTCAATTATATTGAATAAAAAGAAAAACCCGTCTGCACCTTCCAACCCTGCAGAGCAAGTACGAGTCCCCCCCGCTCGGCCTCGTGCATTTGGCGAAAGCTTCAGAAGTGATAAGAGAAGCCAAAACACACAGGAATCACATTAAGTTGTCAGTGAATCAACAGAACAAGTGATGCAGCTGAAACACGCCCAACGAGGTAAATAAATATCATGTTCCTGTATTAAAATATGAAGTCAAACAAGTCAGCACCTTGGAACGAGGAGGAAATTTGATGATGATGATCAATTATAAGGATCGATTGTCTGTCAACAAGGAACCACAGCGATAGAAGTGTGATATCTGTAAATCCCACAGGGGAGTAGGAGAACACTGCCCGACTGCAGACGCACATTCATCCACATGGCAAATGATCCATGTGGTTTTCTGCACCATTAATCACAGCGATATCATTTATCTTTCGGTTTATCTGTTATCGATGGATCCACACACACTCAAAACAAGAACAGACTGTGAGGCAGATCCAGGATTTATCCACTCTCCTCTCAGCCGAAAAGGACAATAAGGCTGTTTTCAGACAGGAAGTCCGGAGAATGTCCACACAATGGGGTCGGGACATTCTCCGGAGTTTCTTCTGACCCCTGGTAAAAACTCCGGAGAAAGTCCGAAGCCTGTCATACAGCCCCTGAGGAGATTATCCTCAGAGTTTAAGAATGCATCTCTGGAGTGAATCTGCATTTTTCTTTGACGTTTTCCTCTTAAATTTAGAAGCGGTATCGTTAATAACTTCAAGAATAACTGTCACTGAGATTTCAGTGGAAAACGTTGATGCAAATTTGAGCACGAGCCAGTTGTAGTAAAGCGTTCGTCACTATTCCCTCTGCTGTGATTCTTTCAGCTCCTCTAATGTTGATGTATTTCACTCGAAATCATCACCAGCGAAAACCTCATCAACCGCCTGTCAGCGAACCAGCTCTGTGCACTTTGAACGGCGTCCAGCGGAAGAACGGCCAAATATATTTTATTCCCCTATAATAATAATAATCGCTGCGTTTGGCTCGGAAGCCAAAACGCAGCGATTATTCATATTCCCACCGACTTGAATCTCCATCATCGGAGCCGAGGGCGACAGTGCATCTATAAATCAGCCGGGCTGATTCGAGCAGCGCGGGTGGTTCCTCTGAAGTTACTCTGAAAGCGTCCCGAAGCAGATGAGCCGCCCCGAGGCAGGACGGCCGCCATCAGCGCTTCGCGTCCACTCCCTCCGCCTTCGGTCTAATTCATTTCTCAGGCCTGTCGCCTCGCTTTTGTGGGTCTTCAGAGTCTCCCCCCTCTGTTCTTCTGGGGGCCACAACCCTGATGTGTGAGTGCTGGTGCAGGCCCCCAGGGGTCACGGGAAGGGGCCCTCTGTTTAAACACAGTTGTGCGCTCTGCCGGCACCGAGCATTCCTCGGGGCACAAACAGGTGGTAAATTAGGCAGACGGTGACGGATTGCCACCCCGGAGAGAAAGAGATATGTTTTGTTTATTCAATTTTTGTTTTTCATCACTGCCGTAGCTACGGAGACGGCGGCCACAAAGGGATTATATTCTCGCCCCCCGAACCCTCCTCTGCACACACGTACCCTCCCTCTCGCTGCCACCAGGAGGACAATGAATCAAAGGGCCGCGTGTTTACCGACGCTCCGGGGTGGTGCTCAAAGGCAGAGCGCCCCGAGCCTCCCCGGCCGCCCCTCTGTGCTCACCCAAGGGTTGCAGGTCCCTGATCATTCACTCAGCTGATAACCAGAGGGGACAGGGGCCTCAGTGCGGTAATTAAGCGAGCTCTAATTTCATTAGCCCCGGCTTGTTGGTGGCATGCTGTGTCAAGCCGCAGCACACTGCCCACAGAAGATAAACCCAGTGGGAAGTTTGGCTGTGGCCGAGGCTCAGTTGGCAGCCATTGTGCGCGAGCAGGATCATCTGACACTTATCTCTTCTCTTTCACGGTCGCTCTCACCAAACACCGTGCACCGTTTCCTAATAGATTGTTTGACCCCGGGCGCTCAGTCTCGCTTCGGTGTCTATTTAGCTCCACCCGAGCGGCAGAAGGTGTGTGTGTGTGTGTTTAAATACTCCGAGTAGAGACTGAGAACACACTTGAGAGAGAAAGCGAGTCAGACACCGGCGGGGAGACTGTGGCCGGACGCCGTCGCCGAGAGGAGAGCGCTATCTCCGCTGGATTCTCACGCTGAGAAGTTGGATGGAGCTCTGGGAGCAGAACCCGGATAGCTCATGAGGTCGGAAACACATCCTGATTCTCCTGGAACTTTTTCTGTGGCTGGGAAGACAAATAGTGGAACCCCCCCCCCCCCTGCACACAAGCCCCCTCCTCACACACCCTTTATGTGTGTGGATGAAGGAGAGGGCTGCGATGAATGGCAGGGCTGTGAGAGCTCGCTCTCCTCAGCACAACAAACCGTCTTTCTTCTGAAATTGTGTGCGATTTGCTCACGCCATGCATTGACACACATACTCAAGCGCCCCGCTCCTCCGGTTCTCCTCGTTCTTGGCAGCAGGGCGGGATGACTGATGGACGCCGAAAGTGATCATGTTCAGCCAGAAAGGCAAAGAAAAGGCTAACGCACCGAGCATATCAGAATCCAACAATGGGAAGAAAAGCTTTTTCAGGAAATAGAGTTATCACACTTTACGTAGAAGTTAAATAATGAATATCTGCACAACACAAATCTCTGGAGCGTTCAGGAGTAAATTCTGCTGCTGATATTACGTGTTTTTGTTTAAATCACGTCTGACCTCACCACCAAAAGTTCTCTGGACATCTTACAAGTTTACTGCATGAAGATACTTGTATTATTTCTGTTTTGCATCTGCTGCGTGTTAGAAACGTCACCAACTCGTCGACTTGCTTGAGTTCTGACGTTTTGGACGTTTGCATTCTGACATATCGCCCCTCCGGAGAAAGTTCAGGAGTTTATCCGGAGTTCAGTGTGTGTCTGAAAGCAGTTTCAGCATATCAGCATTAAATAATGGGAGGAAAAGGTCTTTCTTCGAGCAGGAAATAGAGTTTGGATATTATTATCACACTTGCAAGTTCCATTCCCTGACAGTTTATGATCCTTACGTGTTTGCCGATAACAGAAAAGCATTAAATGAGTGGAACGCAGAAGATAAATAGGTAAATATAAGACTTGTCCCGGGCATCACAAGTGTTTCCCATCATCTAATCCCGTCTTCTTCAGATTAGATTAGATCTCACAGTTGTAAGTGAACACCCCCTGAAAGTTAATAGCACATTCCTGAGTAAACCCACTTCACCTCAAGTACAGATTAGCTCTGTGGCCGCTGAGCTGTTTACCTCTTGTTCCAATCAGGGTGACGAAGTAATAGCGGCTTCGTCGGACAGAGAATCGAGGCGGGGGAGCCTCGGCAAAGGAAGCTTTACTCATTTCCTCATATTAAAATATCTGCCACAAGTGGTGCTCCGATAGTTCCCAGGTTCAGGATGGAGTAGCCTGAGGTGGTCGGTGCTCAGATGTTCACATGATCAACCAACTGGAAAGGATTTCTTACTGTTTGCAGATGTGGCGAAACTCTGCAAAGTTTTTTCCTTTAGACATTTTTGTTTTTGCAAAAAAATAACGCCAAACAAAACAAATTCTCTGCCTTTCTCTGGGCTTTAGTCTTAAAGTTCTCCACTTGAAGCCTTTGTGTTCGTGTGCTATGGCAACGGCTGCAGTAAAAAGGAGAATGTTTCGGAGGAAAGGTCAAAGGTCACAGATGAGGGGAGCAAAAAATCTGGTTCGGGCTCAAACAGCTGCTTTTATACAATGTTGGCATCAACGTGTTGGCATCACTAGTTACCTTATTCAGAAGAAAACATTTTGATTAGATCGTTTTACACGAGGAGCCTGAACCCTTCCATTAATATTCACAGAGAATATGACATATTACGTCCACTGAGTCAAATACGTCAGACGTTATTCCCCAAAAAACCCAACCTGCAATAGTTTAAAGTACGATGATACTGATTTGACCAGTTTTGCTTTTTATTTTCCCATCTTGTTCACTCCCAGGTCATGTGTTCAGGATGTTATAATGTGACTAAGGTCAGAATACTGCGTTTTTAACTATTTAATTATATATTCAGGTTAAGATAAACATGTTTAAATGGCAGCGTCTTATTCAGACTCGTCTTAATCACATTAATGAACTCCAGCCTTGTCTGATAGAAGAAAGGTTTCCTCATGTATCCCTGGAAGTTTTCGCTTCATCATTTATATCCAAATATTTCCCCAATTTCTGCATTAATGCTCAGTATTTAAACTGTCACGTATCTTTAGCCTTTCCACCATTTCTCTGTCACCCCTAATTGTCTTTTTCAGCAATTTCCCCTCTACTTTCATCTAACCACTGCAGTTAGACTTCTGTGATCACGTGCCAACGCTCTCAGTCACAGCATGTGTTGTTCAGGTATTGATTCAACATGTGGACAAAGTTACCCTGCAGTACAAACAGTGGGGCACAGGCGGTACAGCACATAAGTCTCATTAGGAATCACCACTTTATGATATGAAGGTGATTTAACCCAGTTTTTTTCTTTCTCTTCTCCGTCCACCAGCTGTTCAAGTGCACGTCCTGAAAGGAGACAAGGCCGGCGAGTGGTGGAAGTTCACCGTCAACATCATCTCCGTGTACAAACAAGGCGAGCACCGCATCCGCCGCGGGGACCAGCTGCTGTGGGTGCGCGCCAAGGACGTGGCCTGCAAGTGCCCCAAGATCAAGCCCGGGAGGAAGTACCTGCTCCTGGGCACGGACGACGACGACTCCCCCGGGCAGAGCGGCGTGGTGGCGGACAAGGGGAGCCTGCTCATCCCCTGGAAGGACCTGTGGGGCCGCCGGCTGAGGAAGTTCCAACAGCGCGACAAGAGGGGAAAGTGCTAAAAGCAGCTGGGGAGGGGAGAAAGAGAGGGAGCTTGAGGGAGGGGTGGAGGCAGAAAGAACGGCCTCTATACTGGGATGGATGCAAGGAGGAGGAGGAGGAGGAGGAGGAGGAGAGGATGGATGGGTTAAAAAAATAAACTGGAAGAATAAAAGATGGAGAGAGACACAGGTGAGACGTAGGAGAGATGGGGAATGACTGAGTGCTGCTGCTCTGAGCTGGAGCGAAGAGATTAGATTGTTTTTTTTTTAGGAACTTTTGTGAAGGAGCTCATTCTACAACTTTCTGTTTTCAAGGTTTTTGTTTTGTCGTGTAATTGCAGAGTTTGCACCTAATATTACAGATATGTCACATCCTGACTATTTCACCCACGATGCTGTTTCCCCCCTCGTTCGGTTGTTCTAAAGAGCGATGCGTCTACTGTATCACCCTCTTTGTGTCTTCAGAGGATCCAATTCCACCGTCCCTGTGTCCAAGAGGAGTCACGGCACCGCGGGACTCCACGCACGTTTGAGCAGCAGCTGCCGAAACCTGCCGAACTATGGAGAAAACTTTTTCAGCAGCTGAAAGTGATAAAATTGTGAAATTGTTTGAAACTGTGGTCGGGAATTTACCTGAGAACCCTCTGCTCATACAAGCTGTTTTCAGACGTGCACGCACAAACGGGTCCAGACTTTCTCCGGAGTTCGACTTTGACACATGAAGATTAGATTCTCGTTTTCTTCACATGAGCTCACTCGGACGTTCTCCTTAGTTTTTACTTGGAGAAGCTCCACAGCCCCTCTGGAGAAGGTCCGGAGCTCAGTGCAGGTCTGAACGCAGCTTGTGTGAGTGTTACCTCGGTGGTGTGGGAACAAAAATGCCATAAAACGATCCTCTCCTCATTCTGTACAATGATATATTTACATGAAAGTATCGATGTATCCGCAGCATGTTGTGGTCGTGACCTCTGCAATGTAAAGTAACCATATGTGCATACTTAGACATTTTTAGTAGATGGTGCCGTAGCATCGACTAGACGTAGAGTAGACGTGTCAACCATGCACTTATTTTTACTAGTCAGAACTTTTTTTTTTTTTTAGAACATATGAGATATGTTCACCATTATTTTTTAGCGTGGCGTCCAAAAAGGAAAGGAAACCTGTACAGATACACACTCATCTCACTCATGTCTGTTCTACACGGGCTGATGTTACAGCCTGTTCAAAATGTGTCACGGCTACGGAGACGGAGACGTCTCACAAACACGAAGGAAAAGCCACGACACACAGCGAAGGAAAGTGACTCGGCTCGGTTCAATGTCAACATCTGTTATTACTCATTTGGCTTTGGCATTCACGTTGTGGCATTTGAAGCTTCGTCGTCACTTTTGCAGTTGTGTTGTGGCTTTTTGCGTTTGTGTTGCGCTCGCGTGAGACGTCTCAGCCGCCGCACGCAGCTCCACGCGACTCAGATAAAAAAAAGACTAAGTGCAAGTTGGATGTCCCAAATATCTGCAGGTGAGTGTTGGTGAAGTCTCGCGTCATTAAAAAGGAAAAATATCGACCTATCACAGCAAATCCTCAAAACCACTGACACGCCGCATGCTCACTATTTACTGTTGCTGCCTAACAACCGTTGTGAATCATGTACACATTTTTATTTGTATTCAGTATTCAGTGTTGTGGGAGAAGAACCTGTGGAGCGACGGAATATCACGTGTGTTTACCGTGCGAACGTTCGTCCCCTCAAAGCGTCTCTTTGACGACTGGATCCCACTGTCAAGACTTGGTACTCGACAAAGAGGCATGAGCGAATGTCTACGTGTTATATAGCTGTATAGTATTACTTTTTTTGTTGTTGTTAAACATTAACTAGATGATCTCCATGTGAACTTAACCAGACTCGTTAAATACTACAAGCTTAAATAAATGGAAAGACAAAATAAACGAATGTCAGAGAAATCAAAATGTCACGTTTACTTTAGCATGTGCACCGGGAGGATCACACACAAACACACACACAAACACACACACTTCGACGGAGTTTACACGTACACAAAAACACACAGTACACTGAAACTTATGCAGGACCACACGTGCTACACAAACACACACACAAACACACACACTCTGTGCATCACACTGTTTGTATCTCAGATTTACAACCTGCTAATAAAACCTCCGCCAACACATCTGTGCCGACACATTTCAACTGGATTTGCAGGCGTTTGCATAAAAGGTACTCCAACCACCCCCCCCCCCCCACCTCCCTCCTCCTCTGCTCTCCATAAAATATTATACCTGAATAATTATCTGCTCATGTTTATACATTGGCTTGTAAATGTTGTTTAGCAGTGTCCATTGCAAATGGTTGTGTGCTGTCCTGTAATACTAATATATTATGTTTATCACAAATGAATATATTTAATGACACATGAAACAAATGTGGCTTTTGTGTATTTTTTCTTTTTTTATTTCCTTTTTTCTTTTTTGTGGGGAGACTGTTTATTTTGTACTTTTTGCATCGAGTTGTAGACGGCTGTAATGAAAACGTATCGATAAGTGTTTGGCTATTTGAACAGCCGGATAGAAGTGACCATTAATTCATCTGAAATAAAACTGTGTAAAAACAAAAGTGACGATGATCCCAGCGGAGATTTATTTTTATTTTTGTTAAAAGTTATTTTCCTCCTGTCGTCTGTAAAAAGGTCCGATACATGACATCACTCATCCTGTCAGATGCAACTGTTCTACTCTTGTGCATTAACACGGGAAGACGGCAGCGTATGAAACAGTTATATACATATATATATAATAGTTATATACTCAAATAGAGCTCGATGCCAGATTTTTCTGAATAGAGATTTTCATTATCAGCCACAATGTTTTAACCATCCAAGGTAGAATTACCACAAGCCACGAGATAGTAAAACGATTTTATATTCTCCTGTAGAAGCTACAAGTCTCAATCGTTTCAACTGTGTTTGAAGAAAAAAACGTGTTTTATTCGCGACGTCACCTACACGACATTACCCAGAATCCTCAGGTGTAATAGAGACGTGTCTGATTGGTGGAAATGTTAAAAAAAATCATGTTACTTCACGTTTACCACAGAAGAACTTACATGCTTTGGTTTTCCAGAGGTGAGAATCACTAGAAAGAGGTTCAATTCAAGAAGAAGAAGCAGCAGGAAAGTCAAGATGGTTTATGGGATTTGTAGTTTCTTCAATAATTGTTAATGGACTGTGTCTTGTATCTTTGCGGTTTTTCCGTTTTCCAATATCTTTTATGCCCCGAATCAAATGTTTTATGGTCGTGATTCATCTGGAAGCCGCTCGGCCGGGTTCCAAATAAAAACCTTCTTCTGGAACGTCGATGGAGAAAATGGAGGGAGACATTTCGTCGTCATTCTAAAAAGTGGGTGCTAACTATTAATAATAAGGATTAAGAATTATGATCAAATACTGGGAAACTAAGTTGTTTGGGATGAAACTGACGATTTAGTCTTTTCACTTCTCAGTTATTTAACTTTTTTGAAAAGGAGGATTGAACATAAGGAGTCTGGGGGATGTGAGCTGTGAAATAAAGTCGTCTCTTTTCTAGTCACTGCAAAAACGTTGTAGTTAAACGCGTATGTTGAAGTTGTACATTTTTTCCACACATACTTTTACATACATACATACTTTAACCTCCACTTCATGAAATACCGGCCGAGTCTGTCGGTCATTTGTCTTTACTTTCTGTTTGTTTAATATTTACTGGATAATTTAAAAAAGCACTAAAAAGGGAAATTTAGTTCCCAAACACAGATTTGTTACCTCCTCACCCCGTCACTGTATTTATAGCGGCGCACTAAGTAGTTTATTGATGGCCTATATATATATATATATATATAAAAGATATTTCAAATGTAATTACAGGCCGTAACTTAAAGCGTCGCCACAGTTAAATGAAAGTGCAGGAATGTTTCTGGCAAACACATCTCAGTGGGCTCAATGTTTTCATTCTGCACCATGTAAGTGATGCACCACTTAAAACTATACAATACTGTTACTGGGAATGAACCATTATCCCACTGTAACGTCCACATTTTACTTAAGTCGAGGATTTAAGGACTTTTTTTTAAAGTGAATTCTCTAAAAGGGGAAGTTGTCATTGTGACATTTTCTGAACACGTGAATCCAATCGTAAGAAAATGAATTAAAACACAGACTGCTGCCAAAGAGGTTTGTGCAGCGCAGGTCATCATTTGTGTTGGATCCTGTGCTTCTATAAACTTCATAGACAATAAGGGTTTTTCTGTACGATTGCTATAACGCAGGCGTATTATTAAAAAGGGTGATATCACCAACGTGTCTAATCCAAACCGCAGATGTTATTGTTGTAGCCGAGAGGTTCTGGCATCAGTGGGAACCCTTAACTTGCTCCTCTGGGAGTTTTACACAAAAAAAAAAACACACAATCCTGAACTGTCTCCAAACGAGAGCCCATCTGTCTTGGCCCGTGCGCAGAGTATTGATATACTGCTCCTGCGATGCCCGGCGCGAAATACTCCAAAGGGGCCAACCAATTATACAGTCACTGCTGAAAGTTCAAGCTGCGTTCTCCATTAATATCAGGCCACCAGGATCAGGAGCCGTAAAAAAAAACACAGACTCCGGGTCGATGGAGGGAGAGAAAGTGAGGGAGCGGGTTCAGACTCCGGAGAACGTCCGCACAACTCAGTCCGAGCTTTCTCTGATGTTTCAAATATGAAAAACGCAACAGAAGATTCTCTGCACAGTGGAAAGACGAAGCTGGATCAACAAACACAGACGTGATATGATCAAAGGTTTTGGCATTCGTATCAGACAGAGACACTTTCCACTGAGATGAATGCCCCCATTCACCCAGCAGCAGCAGCAGCAGCAGCAGCCATTGTCTCCCTGCTAACAGTGAGGATCCTCCTCGGAAAACAAAGTCAGGCAGGTCGGCGCTGGTGATGCGACACGCTGAGGTGTGTCCGAGCTCTGGTGGCGTGTTGGCCCTCTGCCCTTTGATTGTATGTTTTCTGACAGCTGCCAGGAAATGGAAAAAAGCAAATGAAAACTGCTTCAACTCTCAACTGAGATCTACTGCATCGGTCTGTGACGGGGACTGGACAGAACCAATATAACCATTTGGAGGATTTGAATTCATTACCTTTTTCTTTCCTGTTCTTTATTGTTCCTCTCGCTCTGTCAGAGGTTTAAAATATGCTGTATGCCGGCTGATATTCGCATTGGGCGAGAGGTTTTGTGGAAAGCGATGATACGATTGAGGCTCCATCCACACGACTACGTTTTCATTTGGAGACGCATCAACTCTGACTGAATGGCGTTCGCTCTTTTTCGTCAGACTCACCTTGAAGAAACCGGCACACGACCAGTGTAGAACACAACATGGATGATCTATAACAAGCATCACTGACCCTGTTGTCTTTGGCTGTTGTGCAGTTAAACTCTATATTTTACTCTGATGCCACTGTTGGTGGGTCTGAGACGATCTTGTAGGAAACGAGTTCACGGCAGCGAATCCAGACACTTTGAAATCTCACAGAAACTCACTAAATTCTTCTTCTTCAGTTATATCAAACATGTTTGATATTTACAATTCAAGATCAGGGACTGTAAACATTAACTACGGCTGTGGCCTGAGATCGACGTGTGCTCATCTCACAAAAGGAAAACTCCTTCAGTTTTTGTTTTGATAGCATTGCTCGTTTATTCCAGGCAATATTTGCACGAATTGAAATTTACTCTGTGTTTGTGTGCGATGACGGTTTTCTCGTCCCTGAGAGAAGCAAAAGCAAACGAAGATTTTAAACGCGTTTGCTCAGGAGAGAAAAACGGTGTTGTGCTGTTCCGTTCAGTCGGGTGTTAAGAAGCAAACAAAACAGCATCTGTGCCGCGGCTCCACTTTTACAGAAAAAGCAGCAAGAGTTCAAGTGGGTTTTTGAAAAACAGGACCATGATTGCATATAGTTCTTCCATCTCAAAGTGGCGCTGGTAGATTTTCCATGCATAAAATCAGACTTCCTCTGCGACAGGACTTGATTGAACTTCACTCTGCGTTAAATGAAGTCGTCTCTTCCTCGGGTCTCGTCCCCCTCGTCTGTGAATAGAGATTAGAGACGGTGCCGCTGAAGGTCCGTCGCTGCTGAGCGATGCAAATCAGCCTCTGTGATCCTCTCCGGTGTTCCTCCTCCTCCTCCTGCCCGAACAACTAATCCACTCGAGGATCACAGGCCTCTCGGCTCTCTACCCTCGCTCATTAGGTTGCTTCTCCATAATTTGTTTTCTCCCTCCCGGTGTGATAAAACCCCAAATCACACTCATTAAGACATTTACACCGACGTTAATGGACGTCTTGTCAATACACTGTAATTACTCGCTAATTAGATTGTTATTGGAGTTTTTGAATAAAGCCTCTTTCTCCTTTAAATCGAATGTGCTGTCGGGCCCGTTGATGAGGGCGTTGATGTGAATAGGATTAGCTCGCCTGCGCCAACACGGCGGTCAATTTTCTCAATAGATTTCTAGGAGCTTTAGATTTGTGTTTATGGCTCGAGTCTTTCCAGAGAGACGGCAAATGCACAGAAGTCACATCAATCTATGCAGAATTTAATTGCTAGACACTTTTGCAATTGATCATCCGTGTTGCGTGCTACACTTGAGGCAGATGTTTTCCTCTGGAAGGAGGGGGGGGGGGTCACGTGATAGGAGCCCGGCGAATCAGCGAAGGTTACGTCGTGACTGAAAAGAGCTGCGAGCATCTACGTCGTCGTTTCCAAACATCTCTGTTTCTGCACGTCCAGAATAAAACGGGACCAACTGCGTTTCCAATATTTGCCAATAAACGATCAATACCGTCAAAACGAAGCCGAGGGCGTTTGTCTTGTGTTGCGACACCAACACGCTTCTCCGAGTCTTCGCACACAACCAGGTGACGGGCTGCACATTCCGCCCTCTCCCCGTTTTAGCGCCGTGTCCCATCCGTCACTGGGCTCTCTCCTGCTTCCCAGGCTTCATTCACAGTCGGGCCGCAGCAGAGTGGGGGAACTGGGCTCGATGAAACAAAGACTGAAGCACCTCTGGAGATGGAAGGAGGCCTTAAAGAGGTACTTGATATCAGGCCACTGTGTGACCACCACACACACACACACACATACACACACACACACACACACACACACACACACACACAACTTAGACTCCAAATGTATTAAACCCTCTGCTTTTGACACGAACACCTTTAATCACCCCCGGCCCCTCACCCCTTCTCTCACTCATTCACTCCCGCCCAAACTACCTCTTCATTTTTCTCTGTCTTTCAATGCACATGGTTCAAAAGGCGTATTCCTGGCTTACTAGTGTGGAGCACAAAGGCTCCTCTTGTGCATCCCGGAGAAGAGAGGCCTCCATCTCCTCCTGGACAGCAGAGTGCACACAGACACAGTTAGTCCTCTTTTTATTCACATTTCCATTTCCATACAGGATTAAGCCACTTGGCTTTTGGATGGTGTGTACTATATTTCACCCCCCTGCACCCCCCACCTCCCTCCCTTCTCTACATTCTCAAAGTCCGAGTTAAATGATCGCTGAGACAATCAGCTAATAAACCGGCTCTTTTTAATGTCTATTGACCGACCCTGCTGAGTTCAGACGATGCCAGAGTGGATGGATCTGTTTGGAGTCTGCGCCATGAGGACGGTCCTTCAGCCGCCTCGTGAGAGCTTCCTGTTTTTAAAACCCTCCAGATTCTGAACAGGCACAAGAGGACGAAACAACTCAGTTTAACAGACACTGAAAACAAGGAGAAAGTTCATATATAGTTTAAATTAATCCATTTTCAAATCAAACCCTATTTTGGAAAATATTTATGCTTTATCAGCATGTTTCTGCACGGCCATTGTAGAAGAAATTCTTGTTGAATGCAAATCTTTAAGTGAATATTAACATTTTTACCAACGCACAGGGTTCAAAGGTTCAATTTACAGCTTATGTTCTCTGAAGATCTTTATCATTTCTGAGAGAAATTGGTGTTGTAACTGAAATATCAATGATCAAATCCATATTCAATCCATTTGGGACTTTGTGAATCAGAAATTAATCACTTCAGGGAAATCATTGGTGACGTCCTGCCCTGTTTGAATCAGTGTCCCAGTTAAACACAGTGGGAAATATCCTCCTCAGTGTTTCTCCTCGTCACAAATTTAACCTGAGCTGATTATTTTTGTGCATTTTATGTGAAAACGTATGATTGATTTTCACATAACGTGCGACAGAGACATATAGAAATCTGTAGTTCTCCTCCTCCCTGCCCGACTGCATCCCCCCCCTCTCTCCCCCCCCGCCCTCCCTCTCCTCTCATCCGAATACATTAATATCTGAAAGTGTTGGCTCCCACTGAAAATACTCATGGACTGAACAAAGTGCAGAGTGACTTCAGGGTCTGGGATCTTCAAATAAACCCTGCCTGGGTGTCCCGGGGACCAGGAAGTGGAATTAACTGCTATATTAGCTGACCTTCATCTTGTTGTTTGTCCCAACCTGCCTGGCTGGGCCCTGGGCTGGCCCGTAACCACGGTCTCCCGGCCCAACAATGCCGGCATTTCCCTCGGCGAGGAAAAAAAACACAGGCCTCGGGGGTTTACTGAGCAAACAAGACGAGCGCTGCCAAACGCTCCTCGCTCCCACATTTCACAATCACTTTTTCTATTGCCATTTTTCCCCTCTTTTGCTCGGGGGCCGTTCCATGGAGCTCTGTGAAGGTACCAGACAGTTCTGGGTCGAGTGTGAGAGACAGAGATGTCGGAAAACAGAGCGCTGACCTATGTTGAGATTTAGTGTGAGGGAAAGCATTCATGTGGACGGGGAGAGCGATAACTCTCAGGACGTCTCACTTTTGTCTCCAGAGTGGCTGCGGCGTAAACTCTCCACAACGTGAAAAGGTTCTACCTTGATTCGCCGATCACGTTCCAGGACAATAAATCATCTCAGATAAAAATGTCTTCATGCACATTATGACTGTGTAACTTCACTTCAGCACGCTGGTGGTTTTACAGGTCTGGTTCTGCTTTCGCCATCAGTCAGTGCGTTGCTCCATCCGACCGGACCCGACATAAAAGCAGAGTGAAAGTAAAGTGGTCCTGCGTCGCTAATAAATCAAACTCGTCGCTCGCTTGGATTAATACAGGAAGACTTCAAACGGTCAGGAAACAGAACGGTTCCATAAAAACACAGAGAGCGACCGGACAGAACTTCTACTGCCCTGGAAAGACGTGACTTTTCTGTATTTCCTGCGAGTTAGGAAAAGGCTCAGCAGCAACTGGTCTCATAGGAGGACAAGTCTTTGTCAACAGGAATAAAAAAAAAAAGTCGATAGTAAAATATTTGTGAGGGTTGAGGGGTTCGAGCGCCGGCCCGTCCTCAGAGGGAAGTAACATCTATGACAAATATCAACGCTCGAGATAAAAGAGGGAGGGAAGGAAACAGTGGTCCGACGGCGCTGTGTGGTCAACTGTGTGCGTGCGCCGACCTGTGTGTTACACAGCGGGGGGGGGAGTGGGGGGTTGGGATTCAATCTCGTCGCGGTATCAAAGCGGGGCGGCCATCAGAAGCCCAGCATCAGCACAGGGATCAAACGCGTCTCAGCCACAGCAATCATCCTCAGGGTCACAGGAGGAAGGACCTGGGTCAGAGCGCCAGCCGGGAGGAAATCCATTAACACACACACACACACACACACACACACACACACACACACACACACACACACACACACACACACACACACACACACACACACACACACACACACACACACACACACACACACACACACACACACACACACACACACACACCTCTTCAGGATTTGACCTTGCGCTTCTTGCAGTACGATTGTAAGGATTATTATGAGGAAATAATAATTAGAGTCATAAACCTTACATGCATTGACTGAATTTTATTTTGACCAATAGGAAATAGGTGTATTTGCTGACCTGGAGTCAGTTTGATAGAATTTATTGCAAAATTGAAACATTATTTTTGTGGAAACTATGAAGTATAATATACGGTAAAAAAAAAGCAGCCCAGTAAAAACCCAGAAAACCCTGAATCATAGATTTCTCCGGTTTTGAGATTCCTGAGTGATGTGTTTGCGTCCGCTCCCATCTGGACAACAGCTTTTATCCACCATGATGAATCCCAGCCTCACTGGTTTTAAACGCCGTGGCTAATTGGCGAATACATATACATACAGTGCACATGACACCGCGGTGATGTCCAGTCATAACTGTTTTACGCCTGGGAACCAACAGGCCCCTAAATTTGTTTTGCTGTGGAAACACAAGCACTTCACAGCCGGGCCACTTCACCAGCTGAGCCGTGGTCACGCTGCTCAGGGACACTGTGATAAACCGAGGACCTGTGATGACACGAACCCATTAGCAGAGTGTGCCAGTGCATCTCAATGCGTGAGCGTCTCACAGAGGGAGGGACGGGGCTGTGAGCGAAGCAGCGTCTACACGCATGTGTCCGGCCAACGACCCACAATTAATGAATTAGTTCTCCGTGAATAAAAAAAGAGAAAACCTTTCCACTACATTGCTGAAGCAGAGTTTGTGACGCAGATTTGTTTTGAAAAAAACGAAAAATCCAACTCTTCCATTGTGGAAAAGGGAATAAACCCCCAACACTCATTCATCTAATGTGTGTTTAACTCATTTGTGTGACAACCCCCACCCCCCCCCCGAGATTTGACCAACTACCCATGATGCCTCCCTAACAGATTCAGAAGGTGGACGGATTACAACGTGTCCTCACTCCAGGAGGAGACACATTCCACTGCTTTGTGTCCACGGCTCAGAGACACGGCTCCGGTCATCCAGTCACTTCATTAGTCTTCAATTAAACTGATGATTTATCACCAACAAACCTTTCCACCTTACCATCTCTGACTGATGGATAGATTCTGAATGTACAGGTCTTGTGTCTCACTGGGAATCATCTAATGGTCGACTCCACGTAAACAAGACGGTTTGAAAACACCAGGTGACGTTACGATCCACGTTCAACCCTTAACCCCTTAATTTTCTTTTATATATTTGGTAAAAATGTGATATTAACACCAGCAGCAATGTATTCCATCAAATACCAGTCATATAATTTAGTTTACAGCTTAGAAAATAACTTATTTAAGTAGTGGTAGAATTATTAGATATTATATGGCTCCTAACTCATTTCTAGTCATATCAGGAATTTGCTGCCTTTTTTAAAACCACACAGAAAAGTCTCTAAATCATTTATTTCCCATTTCTCATTCATCATCACAGAGATCAACGTTTCTTTTCTCCTCCGTGCGGTGAATCTCCAGCCAAGTCGAGCTTTTCTCTCAGACGATGTCTCGGACCGACTCGCTGACAGTGAGGCAGACAGTCGATCTCTGGAGTTTACGGAGGATGCGTGCGATGCATCTCTGCTTTGATCCAGACAGACCTGGAGGATGTTCTCCACGAGTGAGGAAGAGGGAGGCGTCACATTCTGTTCTCTGGACTGCACCAGTCTTCCGGTTTGGACTAGAAGGATGGGGGGGGGAAAGCATGGGGACCGGTGACAGACACGTTTCCCTCGTGGAGTTTGGTCACACCACCACTTACGACTGGATGAGATAACCCAAAGAAGGAATAAAACTTTCACTGGCCTGCCTGTCACGGTATCTTGTTTTGCAAACCTTGTTATTTATCTTTTATTGTGCCTGCAGCCGCTCGGCAGCGTCAGCTCTCGTGCGGCGCTGCTCGTTCCGCCTGAGATTTACAAGGCGAGCGATTAACACTTGTTTCTCGTAAGCCGCCCGAGTCTATCAAAGGGAAAAAGCTCTAATAAACAAGATGAAGAACTCGGTTGGGTGAGACACAAAGGAAAACACGAGCTCCCTTTGTTATGACGACGACGAGACAAGAAGCTGTGAAAAGACACGATTCTTTTCGTCTCGTTCCAGATCTGATATCACTGCAGCAGTTGAGCTCATGACTGACCATCCTGTGTTGACGAAGAGATGAGGTCAAAACATCGGCCAGACCTTGACGTCCACAGGAAAAACCCTTCCGACAGAGCGGGGGGGGAGGATTACCGCTGCAACAGCTGAAACACATTGAGAGATGGTAATCATTAACCGTTCTGAATGAGACGTCAGATCCCAGAGGTCAAGGCTGCGTCAGTCATACGGCGAACTGCAGGCACCAGCGTCTGTACGTGACTTTTACTGGGGCAGACAGATCATATGGAATAGATAGACGTGAGCCCCCGAATCCCTTTTATTAGGACTGGTTCACCTAGTGTGCTGCATCAATGAGGAGGAGGGGGGGTGGAAACAGCCTCCGTGTAGACTCAACAAACTGAGGCTGTGTGTGTGTGTAATAGAGATCATTCCTAAAACCAGATTAACGTGGTATGTGTATCTGCATTCACTGATTTCTCCGTCCAGCGTGCGTGTGAAGCCGGACTGAGCTCCTCTCCTCTCGCTCCTCTCCTGGGGAGGTGTTGTGAGGAGCTCCACGGACGTCCCTCTTCCCCAGCATCTGGCTCTCAGAAGTGTCCGCGAACACATGTGCCCATTAGTTCCACCTCCGGGTGGACTCCCGCCCGATCCGCGCTGATGTGATCTCACAGGGGCCCGGGCCAGCCCTCCCCGGGGACCCGTAACCACCCAGGCACCAGAACAAATAGCTCGGCGCTTACGCACACGTCTTTATGGCAGGTGATTCCTTGCCCTGTTTTCCAGAGTGTGTGCGCGGCAACTTCAAAGTCTCGCAGTCAGACCGCGGTTCTCACCCTTGGCTTCCTCATTTCTAAGCTGCCACGTCGCGGCAGCCAGAGTGAGGCGTGCGCGGGGTGAGGTCGGCGAGGTGGGAGTCAAGGTATTCTTTGATGCCGGAGAACAGGCCTGAGTAATGCGTTCACATGTACTGTAAGAAATGAACAATCATCATTTCTCTCCCGTTTCATCCACCATGTTCGAACCAATGTCAAAATGCAGATGTTGATCGTTTTACAGGTGTTTTCTCTGCTGCCTGTGGTGGCGCTGGTCACTTTGATGAACCCGCTGAGCAGCACCACTTATTTAGGGCTGTAGTTACCGTATATAAAGATGGATGACATGACAAGTTTGGTTTTAATTAGTTATTTTGACGCTTTAACAATCGAGTGTGATGTGATGATTGACAGCCTTGACTGACTCGTGATGGACGGCCTCGCAACCGCAGCTCCGTCCCCAAAAGGCTATTGCACAGACCCTGGTTCCACATGGCAGCGTTCGGATAGTGGGAGGAAGTGGGGACACGTCATGCATGTCACCACTCCAGTTAATCATGTGTTGGGGTGTTACATACTTTTTTAATTAAATACTACTTAGCTTTGGAAGTAATAATGCCTCACTTCTGTTAGTTTGAGATACCAACTATTGCATCTTACATTAGAAGGACACAAACTCACTCTTAAATCCATTCTTTATAATTTAGCTGTTGTGTTTTGTGGGTTTCTAAAGGCTACAATGGGCGGAAAATATCTAACGTACACCACTTCAATATAAGGAGACATCAGGACCTGCCGTACCTCGCTTCAGCTGCTGAAAGCGAGCGATCATTTGCCTCCAGAAGCCAAAACAGGTTGGAGAAAGTTTTTCTTTCCCGTCCATCACGTTTGATTTAGTTTGACTTGGGTTGAGAGCAAAGCGGTTGTGCCACAGTCACGTTGACTGCCCGTGCGAGTGCGGAAAGACGGGCCACTCGACTGCAGAGAGGCGGAAATAGATGGCAGAGGGGGCGACGCCTGAGGAGTGGAGGTTATCGACCAGCTGAGGAAACACCGCGGCCGGCTGGTCCGCCCGTTTTGTGGTGAGCATCAGCTCTGCGGCCAACGAAAATGTTTGTGTAGAAAAACGTTTAAAAAATGGGCCACGCGGGAAATAAGAAGACCGCACTTCAGTGACAGGAAACATACGTCCTCTAAAAAACACATTACACAGACACTGTAAAGGACAAATTCTTCCTGACACCATTGTGAATGTGCTGAGCTCCCACCGTAGGAATTAAAGGTCACAGAGGCAGAGTGTTGAAATCTTCACATGAACCAGAAACACACTTCATGTACAACACGCCTCCGATGTTTGAGTCCTACTGTGCAACACTACAGGCTGCGTGACCACTAGTTTCAGCTCACGCAAATATTAGGAAAACACTTTGATAATGAATTTGTTTTTGGCGATGTGCTACAGTCGTGCAAATGTCCAAATCAACGACATCATGGGACACGTGTGAACCAAAGTCTAGAAACCAACAGGTCTCCTCCTGCTCAAGATTAACAAACATAGCAATTACCCTCGAGATGTGTTGTACATGTACATAAAAAGGTACTATACAGTGTGAACCTGACCATATAGCAAATACATGTACATATACAAAGATTCTAATAAATACAGTCAGCAAAATAAAATAAGAAAACGAATAAGATCCAATAGAAAAGTATTAAAATAAACACACAAATGGGCAAATGGGGGTAGTTGTAGGGGTGGGAAGCCATTTTCTAACTATTCTAACTATTTGTTTTCTGTGGTGAGATAAGTTGGAGTAAACCCTGGTTAAGTTGGTTTGTGTTAATTATTTAAATGAATTAATTGTTTGGACTCTAAACTGGTGGCACTTGGGACTTGGAGTCATTTTAATGATACGCTGCGGTTTCCCCACCGACCAATGAGAATGAGGTCAGACGAGATCATACCAGCCAACCAGGGAGGACGACTCCAGCCCTGCATGTTTGAATGTGAAAAGCGTCGGGAGTGTAACTTCACAACCAAACAAGGGAAAATGTGATTCAGGTCAGAAACCACAAGAGATCCAGGTCTGTTGAACCTTCACGTATAATGGAGGTGAAACAAACAGAAACTGTGGACCTGGAGATGACATCATCAGCCGAGGCTCCACTGCCAGACGCTCAGTGTAGGGAAGATCCCCCCCCCCAAACACTTGGCAAGAGAAACGTACGCTCCAATCCCCTTTTATTGCTATTTACCTCTTTGCCAAGCTTCGACGAAAGCACATAGTTTCACAAGATGAATGTGAAAGTGAAAAAAAGACCCCACAGCTCGGCTTCCACGATCACTGAGCCTCCCCTCAGGTTTCATATCGTCCGTGTGCTTCCACTTTCGTGTTGATTCTTCCCACCTACAGCAGATTCCTGCAGGAGGGACGTGCGCTCCGGGTTTCCGTGCTCTCTCTCTCGTCGAGGTGCATCACAACAGATCGCTCGGGGAGTCTGACTCGCGGCCGAACGGCACTCAGCACACCCCACACTTTTTCTAAATATGTACACAAGTGCACAGGAGAGCACCGGCGGGGCCCAGAGGAGACCGCGCTGGCGCTCGCTGCTACACCCGCGGATCATAAATCCACCGTCGGACAGGCAGGCTGAGCGGGAACGTTTAGACACCGTGGGTCAGGTGATTTATGGATCGAGGTAACCTCTGCAGTTTAAAAATAACAAGAGCAACCCTCGCCTGGGATGGAATACCTCTGCACTGCAGCGATACTGTAAAACCACTCTACAGACATTTCATCCACTCCACAGGAAAGTGTGAGTTAGAAAGATCTGATGAGTTATGTGATAGAGGGGGTGATGTATTATAAAAAGACCCCCAGCCCCTTATATACAGTATATGGATGAAATGCTGAAATGGAGCCGGTGTAATGCAGGGAGCTCATCGCCTCTGCTAGTTGCTGAAAACACAGGGAGTTTAATGAGTGGTCGTTAATGGAAATATTATGGGAGCACACCGTTAACAGCCTCTTTCCTCGCCACTCGGGCCAAAACCGTTTCCTTCTGACTGCTTTGTACACGCCGTGTAGATGGAGCATCACTCACTCCCGGCGAGAACCTCCGACGAAGACGAGCTCCGGCAGCCCCCCCCCCCCCCGGCTCCACACCCCCGGCACCTGCAGGACACGGGAGAGCGCCAGTAACTCACGCCGTGGCAGCAGATCCCAGCTCAGGCCTTTCCGGGTGACGGCCTGCCTACGCGTGGAGGATTTACTCTGATGACAGAATCCGCCACTTCCTCCGCCGGGGGCCTCACGTTTAATGGAGTGCAAAGTTCCCTTTAATATTTCTGCAGGTGTCAGCGACGGGGACAGTGTAGCACAGAGGTCTTCTTCTAATGGAGAAGCCTCGTAAAATGTTCCATAAAAACTCATTTTTTAAGAGAACGGGAGATATCAAATATGCAGCAGAGGGAGATTATAAGGATTTCACTTCATGAAGATGGTGTAAGACAGGAGGACTAACTATTTAAACACTCAGCTGTTCATCATCTACTTTGGAAAAAGCCTGTTTTTTCTTTGCTGAAAACATGAACACTTTGTGTAAACATCGGTTGAACAGCGTGTGGGGCAGATAACCCCCTCATCACTCCACAGGACGAGACACTTTGTCTTCATTTGCCCCCAGAACACGAGCGCCCTTTGATTCCACCGACCGCAAATTCAACTCGATAATGAGGGGACGCAGACAGATTGCCGTTATCCTGCAGACACTCATCTCCGTGGCTCACACACAGACACACAAACATTCGCTGTGGTGGGTGTTGTTGTGTTTAAAAGGCACCGAGAAACAATCTAGCACAGTTTCCCCCCCCCCCCCCCGACCACATACAGCTGTCATCGTCTCCATTCACAAGGCCTAGATGAGCAGGAAAACACTAATCATGTCATCGCAGCGCTGCGGAGGAGCGAGAGCCCCATTTAGCGAGATAGCAGCTTGTAATTACGTGGTCCTCCGGGGCCGTGGCGTTATGGTGGGCCCTGACCAACGCCAAGAAAAGCAGCGGAGGGAGCTGATTAACTTGGACTTGCCTCGAAGCATTCTTGTGCAATGTCTGACTGCACCGAGCCACTGGTGCGCCCAAAACAGTCGTCACTAATGGTGTTCATTAATGACAAGTGAATGCTCTTTAAATACCTCATAGACCAACACACACACACACACACACACACAGAGATGGAAACACAGTATTTTTACATGTTTGCTTACATATGCTAACACACAAATAAACACAGATTCCTCTGAGCCACTGCTTGATCCTGACGTTATTTTAATAGAAATATGTTAAAGAAGCGTCTCTGAGGTTCAGACACTGCAGAGCTCTGATATAAAACACTAACCTCAGCACACTCCCAGTGGAGTTGGTGGTAATAAGGTATCCCACGGTATTTAAACATGGAAACGATGCCCGTTTAATCACCGTCATGGAGAAACACTGCTGTGCAAAGTGCTCAGTAAGTGCAAGATAAATGCTTAAGCACCACTGTCTGTATTCGCACCAAATTAGTTGTGAATAGGTGTTGTTAATGTTTCCTGTTCCATTTCTGATGTTCGGGGAATAAAAGTAAAACATGGATTCCCATCGTTGTCAATGTGTGAAAAGAACAGTTTGTGTTTAGCATCTTTTAAAAACAAGAAATATAAGTCAAAGTGCTACAAGACAGGATTTACATGCAATGAATGTTTAACATAAAAAATTGACGAGACAAATGTTGGTGTGGCTTCTTGAAGATCCTACTCAAGCTACAGATGTAGAGGTCCAGGTGCTTTCTTGAATGTTCAGTAATCTACTCACAGACCGTGGATGGGAATGTGAGCACGGTCGAAGACTCACGCTTCAGACTTGGTGAGATTTACTTGGACGTGTTTAAAGTCGACTTCAACGCTGCTCAACACAAATTCACAGATGCAACTCCAGCACAAAGGTGTCAGTGACTGGGAGCCGCCACCTTTCCACACTGGGAATCCTTCAGTAAACTCACTCGACTCTACGTTATATACATCATTGTTTAAATATGTATGTTGCATTTCTAAATATCACATGCACCGAATGAGTTACTGCACCGAGTGTTTCAACTTGAAAACACACGTGTAAATTTGACAAATAGAACGTTTAGAGAGTAGGAGTGTGAAGCTCACGGTAATACTAACAAAACCATCTCTGAGAACACACAGCGCAGATGCAATCACAGTTATGGATCACAGTGTTTTACATGCATTGACTCTGCTGCATAAACATCTCTGGGTTTCGTCAGCGTCGGGCCGCAGGCGAACGTTCATCTGATGAGAGCTGAACGAGGTGAAATGAGGAAGAGCTCGTTTTGTGGTTTTGCGAAAAACACAGCCGTGTGCTTCTACTACATCATGTGAAATTCTCTGTAAACAGAGGTGATCCGAGCGCATACCAGAGTCTTCAACACGTACAGTATCTGTTTTATGTCCTGCCACAGTAACACCAAATACCTTGATCCAACGGGGGGGGGGGGGGGGGGGGGGGGGGGGGGGGGGGGGGAACTAAAGAGTAGCGTTAGAAAACACAATTTGATTAGTCACGGGTGTATTTACGAGATAGACGTTTAATTGATTCAACAAATGGTTCAACCCAGCGATATCTATGTAATCCTTCACCTTGGTTCCTGCAGGGAAGCGATGGTGTCAGGGGTTTATCCAATTAGCCGTGTGCTAAGAGTGGCTGGGCCAATCAGACGCCTCTAAAAAGGGCACGGCCGCACGATCACAGATCAGAAGAGCCAAAGAGAAAAGTGAAAAACCCCAAACACGGCAATAATGGAGTTTCCTGTTTTGTCCACAAGCTAATGTTCAATTACCAGGCGGTTTCTTAAATTGGTTTTGCAAACTACTATTAGTGACAGGAAAGCTTAACTAATTCAAGCTTGACTAATATCGTTAGGAGACCACACACCGTGTCCCTGAGCCGTCTCACCGACACAATCAGAAAGGTAGAGCAGAGTTTCCTGTTTAACAGTTTGGTCAAAACTAATGTTCGATAAACTTATTTTGGAGACATGTTTTCTTAAAAGCTCTACTTCCTGAACACCACTGTAAACTGGGAGCACATGGGGGGGGGGGGGGGGGGGGGGGGGTTCCAGCCACTGTCATACTTTCACTGGGTTTTATAATAAAGCTGGACGAGAGTCAGCGGTCAATAAAATGTCCCGCGTTTCCAAACAAACCGCTGTGTTGACGGACTGTGACGTGCTGGCAGCGCAAATTACAACAATTTGCCTGAAGTCATTCATAATTAGGGGAGCCGCTGTGCCAAAGCCTACAACAGAATGATGCTGGGCCACCTCTGTGGTTCTCTACACCGACTGAACTCCCAGTAACATTTCCACAGGAAGTTTGTGATCCCCTGTCCCCCATCCTCTGCTAAACACTGCCCTCTGCAGGGGGAAGGGGTGCGGGCGTACGGGTGGGGGGGACAATAAGTCTCCTTTTGGACTGATGTGCATAAAGAGAGACTGTTTTTTGGTCATGCTTCAGACCCACAGATTAATGTTATATACGAGGGAGCTCTAAGAGGCATTTTGAAGTTTTGCGCTTGTCGTGTTCGGCGTAATTCCCCCTGCGCCCCGGAGGTCGGCTGCCGAGCGTGACTGAAGGCTCTTTGAGCAGAGGTGCCACAGGTCATCTATGTCGGAGGGAGAATTATGACTACTTTTTCCTCATTTGTCATCATGGGTACACAGCGGTGAATGGGTCTCCACCCACACAGCCGGGTGGTCCTCCGAGCTGAATGTGACCCCAATAGAGACCTTTGAAACGAGCCGCTGTGAGCAGCGCCTGCCCGGGCATGAACCTCGCTTTTGTCATCACGTCAGGGGGCATTGATTCAAGACACATTATGCAAAACACAAAAGGGACAAATGGAACGTCTGTTTGCTATTGAAATGCGCCGCGAAGACGTCAGCTTACTTTCATCATATCAAAAAACAAAACGTCACATTTTATCATCGTTGCAATGTTTTCATCTGGGTTTGTTTGGTGTTTGGCAGGATTATGCAGAAAGTACCGGACTTGGGACATTTGGTGGAAGGATGAGTTACAGGTCAGGAACGCACCCGTTAAACTTTGGTGCTTATGCAGGAATTTATTTAGACTTTCTTTAACATTTTCCTTGATTTCTCTTCAAATAATTCACGGATCTTGATGAAATAATTCATGTTTAGGGGTCTGATATTTATGAGTTTTTGCAATTAGGTGCAGATCCAAATAAAAATCCAGATCTAGTGAATTTAATGAGGTTGCATAAGGAGACGGTTGAGCCTTGACGGAGGAATTCACTCTATTGACCGTCATTCTGGTTATGTCCTGGAATGAAGATGTAAAAGTTCTGCAAGTTTCATCAGTCTTGAGCAAGGCGACTTTTTAAAAACCAAATTTTAATATATATATAAATAATAAGCGTTTTTCTCTTTTCAGTGATGAGATACCCAGCTGTGTTGACACATCAGTTTTAGAAAACTATACTTGATCATGCATCATCACGCGATCTCACCCTCCGTGTTGTTTGTGTGCAGTCTCCTCTTCCTGTTTGAAGAAGGGAATCCAACACCATCCTGCAAATGAATAAAATAAAACATAAATGTATCGTATTGTTCAGTTAAAACTTTGTTAAAGGAAGTAAAAAAGGGAGGATGGAGTTAGAGTGAAATCATAGAGACTTGTGTGAACTCCTGCTTCTCTCAGCAAACAGCAAAACTTTAATTAAAACGCAACATGATTAGATACCAGAAATGTTTAATTCATACTACTCTGTTTATTGTTGTAACTTTTGTATTTAATTACTTTGGTTTTGATTTTTTATTTAAAGTGCCTCAGTTTAATATTTTAAAAAGTTTATTTGATTATTTAAGATTAAAGACGGATGGTTCCAACTGCTTTCAAGTAAAGAAGTAAATAAGAAAATGGTTAATTTGAAGAGCAGATATTGTATTTTTTGAAATAATGTTCTTTTTCTTTGAAAGGTTATCAAGCGAATGAATTCTATCATAAAATCTGATTTTTTTTACAAAAGAACAAAGCAAATATAGAAGCAGACTGAAAATAAAAGCATTAGACTGAGTTGTCCTGTGTTTAAATGATTAAAGATTAAAAACCCTGTAAATCCATTTTCCAACACAAGTACCCTCATATTAAACTACAGCACATTATGTACACAAGTAAATTAAAACTGAAACAAACACAAGTATTTTACATTAAAACAGTAAATCCTTCATATGTAATGAAACAGAAAGTATTTACTCACTTATTTAACTCTCTGTGTGAATCTGAGGTCTTCACTTCGTTACCTGAACACGTGATGCTAATGGAAACACACGTGGAGACTTTTAAAGTCACACCTGAGCTTCTTCTCCTGACGCAGCACGTCACCACTTCCTGCTTTAGAAGAAGAAGAAGAAGAAGTGTTAGAAGAAGAAGAAGAAGAAGTGTTAGAAGAAGAGGAAGAAAAAGAAGAAGAATAAGAAGGAAGAGAAGAAGAAGAAGAAGAAGAGGAAGTGGAAGTAGAAGTAGAAGAAGAAGTAGAAGATGGAGAGGAAGAAGAAGAAGAAGAAGAAGAAACCTCTGACGTTGTTGTTCCTACGTGTGACCTGGCAGGTGTTGATGACGTCATCCAACTTGAAGTAAGAACAATCGAAAGAAGCTGAAAGGTGAGAACACACACACACACACACAAACACTTAAAGTCACACTTTCACTTACAAACCAAAGTTTATATACATATAAAACCTGAATGGTTTTATAGTAAAGCCAAGAAATACAACAACATCTGTTGTTTGTTTTTTTGAGGTTGTTCCAGGAAAAACAGCCAAAAATATGATCCCCTCTTGCATCTTATTTTAAATAATGAGGTCGAACTTGACGTCACGTGTCCTTGTGACATCAGTCGATCTACACAATGTGGTGGTTCGCATTTCGTGGTCCCAGGTGCGCGATTAGAGAACCAGATGGTTGTGGTATCCTGACTCAGCAGAAACCTTCACCTGCACAGACGAGTGCTCATAAAACAGAGAAGTGTGTGTGTGTGTGTGTGTGTGTGTGTGTGTGTGCGTGTGCGCGTGTGTGTGCGTGTGTGTGCGTGTGTGTGCGTGTGCGTGTGTGTGCGTGCGTGTGCGTGTGTGTGTGTGTGTGTGCACATACAAAAAACAAACTCAACAACGCATGGATGGATTTTCACCAAACTTGAAGGGGAATATCACTTCTGCTTCTGTCCTAAAGATCAAGGTCAATACAAATATTGTATTAAAAAGATGTGCTTATGAAATATCACCATTATATATGAGCAGCACCTCATTGGGGGTGTTCACAGCTGATGCTTTTCTCTCTGGTGTGTGTCACATTCCCATTTCACCAGTAGAGGGAGGCACAACAATTCATGTGTTGCAGCCTGTGCACTAAAGTCCCATGTGCCACCTTTTTAAACATGTACACCCACTGCATGCTGGGATTGACGGCTGTTGCCACAACCTGAGAGGAGAGAGAAGTGAGGAAGAGGAGGAGAGGTAGACCCACCAGGGGATTTGACCAAAAATAAAATGGTGATATTCAGGATTTAGCCTGCAGGCCCATGGGGCATAAGTATAATGCAATTCTATTTTAGTGCTCAATGGGAGCTGGTTTGGTTCCTTGCTGCATGTGCGTGTCTAGTTTCCTGGTATCAGTTCAGGAAACAGGGCTGGTTGTGGATGAAATGGGCCACGGCATGAACAGAAATAGCTCCGCGCTCTCCGGGTCGGTTACCTGATGTGTGCTGTTAAGCCGATGGCCGTCTATTCTCCGTCCAGGAGCGTTTGCTCGTGTGTGTGGGAGATCCTGCCCAGGCCTCGCAAGCTCCCAGGATCCATGAGAAAGCATAAGGCCTCTGCCAACTGCATTAAGATTAAAGGCACTGACAAGGAATGTGTTATTGCCAGCTCAGATGGGGCCTGCATAATCTGGGACCCGGTGGAAGCCAGAACTCGCCCACTCAACCCCTTCTGTTTCTTTTCTGCTGGAGCTAATTCACATCACAGGAACGGTTACATCACTTTGGCTGCGTGGAAGGCGATCGTCTCGTTGAACCTCGACAAACGTTGTGTAGAACATCGAATTCAGACGGAGCTGTTGGAACACGTGGGGCAGTATTGATTTCCTCCCGGGGTCCGGCTCTGCAGGCGTTCTGCGAGGAGTCAGGTGGTCCGACTCCTCGAGGCGATCAAAGCACACGACAAACTGAACTTTTGTTGTTGTTAAGCCGACAAAACTTGTGCAATACCCCTGCCTGTGGTTGTGTTTTCTGTAAACATGCAGCCATTGTAGGGCAGTGTGACAGTGCATTGTTCTTTCAACTAAGGGACAGTTTGTTCCTGCAGCAGACGGCAGATATGACTCAGGCGACCAGATGGTCTCTGTTGCCCACTTTATCTTTGGGGATGACATTTCCTTCTTTGCAGAGGCGAGCGTCACAGAAGCAAAAACCTCTCCATTTATAGGCATAACATTACTTAACTATCAGGTCAAGGTGCAGCAGCACTGATCTAATTATCTGTGCTCCACCAGAGAAATGCACCTTTCTGTCTCTTTGGTTTTTGTATTTTCATGACTTCATGTTCATGTTCAAAGGCTGGTGTCATGGATAGTTTGTCACATCAAAGAAAAGAAATCTAGGACACATTTCCATGAAAACACGTCTGTCGTATACATCTTGATGATTTACTCTCTGTTTGCAGCCATTCATTGTTTTTACCGGTCATCCTTTGAGGGTTGCTAGAGTCAATCCCGGCGAGAGGCGGCGTTCACCCAGGACAGGTCACCGGCGTATTACAGACATCCACAGACATACAACCATTCACACCATGGGGCGATTGACAGTCTCCCATCAACCTGCATGTCTTTGGACTGTGGGAGGAAGTCGAAGCATCCAGAGAAAATTAATGACGAACATGCAATCTCCACGTAGAAAGGGGTTCAAACCCAGAACCTTCTTGCAGTGAGGCAAACCACTGCACCACCGTACGACCACAAGACTTCACACGTTACAAAAATAGATTCGGGTCTTTGCTGTGCGAGAAATCATCTCTGCATGAGAAGCATTAAAAAGGTACCTGCCTTGTGAAAGGGAAATGCAGAATCGCTCTAAAAATAACATCAAATGACTTTTTGAAAGAGGCCGACAACACAAGGAGGAGAGAAACTCGGGGGTGATTTTTGCTTTTCAACAAAGAGCTCAGATCTATTAGAGATGGCAGCAGCACAGAGGTGCCGCCGGGGTCATTAGCGAATTAGTTTGAAAAGTTGCACGTCTCATCTGCGCCAGTCTTTTAGAGGAGAATAATGAGAACACTTTTTGTGAATGTCGTCATCTTTCTTTTTGCCGTCAGTGGGAAAAAAAAATACCTCAAGGCCAAAATTGGTTTGTTGAGACTGAAACGTCAGGGATTCAGACGAGAGGGGAAGGAGAGTCAACCCGACAAGTGTCATTAAAACAAGCCACGTCACTCTGAGCAGCTTCTCTGTGCAGGAGCCTGATCGGTGAGAAGATGGATCTCACCTGGTCTGAACTGGAGGGATCCTGAAGTTCCCCCCCTGGTGGAAGCATGAAGCCTTTGCTGGTTTTAAATACAAGACATGTTTCAGCAAGTTAAAGTTTCTTAAGCCCCTAAAAAAAACGTGTCTTTAAAAGCCAGCGTTTCGTTTTCACATCAAATAATTGTGATTAAAATAAGCAACAATCAGTTAAATCTTGGGGAAAAACCCAGACCCTTATCTTAAGATTTAAGACTCAAAACCACTGCGTCATCAGGACCGTGTGGGGGGGTGTTTACTGATAGTGACCAGGCAACGTAAGCACTAAATCCTCCCCACATTTTTAAGTCAAAATTAGCTGAATTGTGATTGATGCACCATCATTACGTTTTATTCCTCCCATCACTTGTGCTGAGAAGGTTTTTCGGGGCCTTTTTCTAATTACAGTTTACCTCTTCACTGGAACAGGTGTCATGTTTGGTGTGTGGTGGTTAAGAGAGGAGATTATTGTTTAGCCTCCTCTTCTCCGAGTCAGGTGATGTCGGGGGGGGGGGGGGGGAGGCGTCAGGGTGTTTGGGGAGGTTTGGTTCTATCGAGGGTTTTCAAACTCAATTCACACTCACACACCTATGGCCAATTAAGAGTTTCCAATTAACCTAACCCCAACGGACATGTCTTTGGAATGTGGGAGGACGCTGCTTTCTCCGTGCCGTCATGGGCACCATAACCTGGGAGGAGGAGGAGGAGGCGGCGTAGGAGGCTCAAAGAGACTTGGCTCACTCTTCAGGTTGCATTAGAAGTGAGGAGGAGACTTTTTTTGCTCAGCGCTGCGTGAAATCTGCAGTTTTTAAAGCGCCGGTGAGACAGGCCCCCGTGTGATCAAACATATCTATGCGGTGAGCACAGGAGATAAGCCGAGCTGCTCCCCTGTACTTCACGGCTCAGGAATGACGGTGATAATCCAGGAAACCGTAAGAAATACCTCCAAAGGCTTAGCTAATGAATTTTTCTCTGTCGGACGCTGGGTCACACTCACAGATCGCCCTTTTTTTTTTTTAACTCTGAATTGGCAGCAGTCAGTGCATTAAACAGCCTTTTATTCCCGGGGAGGAGTAAAGTGGCTGACAACAGGCACGAGTGTGTCAGCAGGAAGTTCATTGATACTGAAACATCAAACCCAGGTAGCTGACGTCACTGTCACTGAAAGATTCGGTGTTACACAGTTTAACGTTTGCTCACGGCAGCACAAAGATAATTTTCTCCATGATAGAGCAGTTTGTGAGTTTGCTTTATTACAACTCATCAGTTTTCTCTATTATAAATATATCCGCTCTGCATCGAACTTCTTGGTAAAGAATTATAATGTTGCTCAACTTTTTCCATGATACACTTTGCATCATTCAACCGTCTGATCTGTGGAGAGCAGTGGTGGGATGTCGTTAACCTAATTACTGCAGCACCGTACTGTAGAAATCTGGCTTAACTACGTCCCACCACTGCTTTCCACAGATTAGTAGGTTGGAAATATTCATGTAAACAGGGGCGTTGCAACAGGGTGGGCAGGCAATTACCTGGGGCCCCCCCAGAGAACGGCTAATTACATAATTTTAGAGGTTTGATTGAAGACTAGAACGTCTAAATGTGTGTGTGTATGATGAGGTTTGCAGTTAAACCTTACTACTTAACTATTATTTACGTGTGCACAGTATACACAGCTCATGCACTTTGTTTATAAGTTTGGTGTCAGGTGTTTCTTGGGGGGTGGGGGGGCCCCTCATCTCTTTTGCCTGTGGCCCCCAAATCCCTTGAAACACTATATAGTCTATATTGCAAATATAGTCTATATACTATATACCTTTTTGTTTTCTTAATAGTATTCTTCTAAGCTACGTGTCTACGTATCTTTTATTTTTAACTCCAATACATTTATTTGACAAATCTCGACGAACAGTTCATCGTGCACGTTCTGATTGCGAATTGTTTTTGTTTGTGAACATTGATCGTCAAGTCACAAGAACAATATGACCAAAAACAAGATGTGGACAATAAAGTTTATCCATCGATCAGTCACAGAAAAGCTGTGTCGCGTGTCCGATGTCTGAGCTGCTAAAAGATTTCTCCCCTGGTTAAATCTAGCTATAAATGTATTTCTACATATCTCTAATATCGTTCTTTACTCCATGAATCATCTCTTGACCTGGATTAATCTTTGTGACCCTTTCCAGGACCAGATTGGGAACCACTGCACTGAACTACCTGTGTGTGTATGTTCTTCAATTCACATTACCAATCTTATATAATTCATATATGCACCAATTTATATTTTATGTACATTTAAGCACTTTCAAATTGGATTCGAACCCTTTTACTTGTGATGAAGTACTTTTACTCAATAGTTATAGTACTTTGCAGTCAACCTACTACTACAAGCCTGTGTTTTGATTCATGTCCAGTGGCAGCATCATGAATCCAGTGTGCCCAGCTCTATGTGGGGGTGGGGGGGGGGGGGAGTGGGAGGGTTCTCTCAACCACCAGCCTCTTCCAGGAGATCTCGCTGGGAGCGCGCAGTGCTGCAGCTGGACGCCGGAGCGGCTCACGTCGTCGCCGGGGCCCGACGTGGATGCTGCGTTCCGGGGGCTGGAGATAATGACAGTGATTCAGTAAGTCGCTGGGATGGATGAGGAAGGTCTGCGGTCAGCGCCCGGTGGAGTAACAGGGAGGCTGCTGTTGCGTCCCGGCTCCGCGATGCCGTCACCTCTGCGCGCGTTTCCCTCCGCGACCCGCCGGACAGAGGACACAGGCGGAGAATTGACACACCGGCGTCGGAATCTGCACCAGACTCAGAATAACGCGCAGAGGCAGTGAGAGGAGCCGGACATGGAGAGACACGGCGGCCGAGCCGGGGAGGAGGCGTCTCCCGCAGCGAAGGAGGAGAAGCGCCGGGAGAAGAAGCCGAAGTCTGGGAAGCTTTTCCGAAAGAAACCGTTGAAGTCGGTGGGAAGTTTTATGAACAGGATCCTGAGAACTTTGGGCACTTTCGCCCACTTTGGAGACGCGGACGCGCCGGACGCGGAGGACGACGACGGGGGGTTCGGGAAGGGCGCACCGTGCACCCTCAGCGCCAGCTCGGGGATGCCCCGGGAGGGAGGCACAGGTGAGCGGCCGGGACCCGCGGGGGCGAAAGAACACCTCCAGCACCTCCTCCTCCCTGTGCACCGGCAGGGAGAAGCTGCTCTGCCAGTACGGAGACCGGGTCCCCGGCGTCCTGGGGCTGAAGAACCACGGGAACACCTGCTTCATGAACGCGGTGGTCCAGTGTCTGAGCAACACCGACCTGCTGGCGGAGTACCTGGGGCTGGAGCGGTACAAGCTGGGACCTGAGCCTCGGCCGGGTCACGGCCTGGTGAGGGGCGAGGAGACGCGGCTGGCCCGGGGAGAAGTCACGGAGCAGCTGGCCTCACTGGTCCGGGCCCTGTGGACTCTGGAGTACACACCACAGCTGTCCGTGGACTTCAAGGTACACGCAGATCAACACAAGCACAGGTTCTCCATGAGCCCTGTGGTGGCAACACCTTGGGTCTAGTGTTTATGAGCTGTAAAGGCAATTAAATGACGTGAACTATTGGTTTTATAATCTACATTTATATGTTGATCTTGGCTCATAATGACACCCAGAGTTTCAAACTGTCCTGGACCTTGCAGATGTTTATGTAGAGTCAACTGTTCCATCATTTATACAGCTTATAGGGTTGCGAGAGGTTATCTTGGTGCCAATCCTGGTTGACCTTAGGCCGTGAGGTGAGGTGCACCCTGGGAAGGTTCTCTAGTGCATCACAAGGCCAACAAAAGGCCATTTTCAGACATGACCCCACGGAGGATCTCCGGAGACTTGGGTCTGGACTTTCTCGGCAGTTTGCCACCGGCTTCGGCCCTTAGGGTTAGGGTTACAAAAAGCTCTCTTGACATCTTCACAGGCATCTTTTACATATATGTCACCTCTTTTTCATCCGAAGTTATTAGTTCTTTGTCATTTTGCGACTGTCACGTTTTAGAAATGTCGTCAACACACCCACTTGCTAGCGGCAAATCCTGCGGAGGTTCTCCTGCTGTGTTCTCACATCGACTCCTTCTGAGTCAGGGGGCTGGTAGGAGAAACACCTTCTAATCAAAGGGTGGGCCACCAGCGACGGCTCACGAGTTTGAATCTTGAAAGGCTCATTTTTAAATCCATGTTGAGTCTGAACCACGACATCATCTACCGGTCAGAGACGTCCCCCCAGACCCTACCGCCCCCCCGGCTGTCTCTCTCTCTCTCTCTCACTGCTCGGGACCACCACGCTCCTCAGACACTGTTAACCCCGGGCTGTCTCGTCTCGTGTCGGGCTGGTAGTTCAAACGAGTGGGGACGGCCGTGTGTGTGTGTGTGTGTGTGTGTGTGTGTGTGTGTGTGTGTGTGTGTGTGTGTGTGTGTGTGTGTGTGTGTGTGTGTGTGTGTGGTGTGTGTGTGTGTGTGTGTGTGTGTGTTGCAACTGGAGTCTGACACAACCGAGACAACTTTATCTTATCGCTCGAAAGGCATTTTTGGAATTTTCCAGAAAGTGGCACTTCAGCCCAACCGTGGGAACAGAAGGTAAAATGTTAGTTGCTGTACCACCATCATATTATTATTGTTGTTATTATTTATGGTCTGTCCTCAGCTGAAGAATAAGCTACTGTACTCAGACATAACCACATGTTATGATCATAAACACCTACGGAGTGCAGCAGTAGCCTTTATAAACACCAGTCACTGTAATTGCCAACAGTAGAATATAGCAACCGCTGTCTTTTTCCGCTGTGACTCGTCCTTCCAGGTGATTTTGAGGCTGCTGCTCGCTGTCACTGCAGCCTGAGGTCAAAGGTCACAGACTCAAGGCTCCATAGCATGACACTGGAAAATAAAAGGTTCACTCTGTCAGCAGCGTTTAATAAACAGCAGGTGTGTGAGGGTTCTGAGCGAATCGCCTCCTAATGAATCTCTGTGCCGCACCAGGAGCAACGTGGTGTTTATTTCCTCGTGCAAGCCTGGCGAGGGAAGCAGGGGGACCAGCGGCTGCTAAATCCTACGTCACCACGTTTACTTAGCTGCACCGCTTGTTGTGATTCAAAGTATGTTGCCGCAGGAAAGAGATGTTTTACTTTCTGCTTAAGAAATCTTCCTTTCGGGATCAGGGGATGTGATACGGGCCTATCAGGAGGCAGGCAGGCTTTCCCACTCTGCCCACGCTGGCGATAGAGCGAGAGAAGCGACCGCACTTTATCTGCCCGCAGCTCTGGATTTCTCTGAGCCATAGTTCATGGCAAGAAGTAGATAATATGGAGCAGCGAACAAGAAGCTCCACAATGGATTTATTCTTGGAAATGTTAATTACTCTCCTGGAATATCTTGACCCATTCTGTATAGGTACATGCACGTCCTTTCTCACACTTTGATGAAATGTAGCGAGGAGGCCCAAAGGTTTTTCCCGAGAGTAACAGGGGTTGTTGTTGTTGTTGTTGTTGTTGTTGTCGGGAATCAATTTCAACATTTAGTGTTTTGCTCTTCGGTCTTCGTAACTTCCCCTGTTTGGATAAATCTGATATCTGATATTTTTCGGGAAAACCGTCAGTGGGAGCGGCACGGAACATCTTGACGAGATTAAAAGACGGATTAAAAGAAAAACGCTGACAACTCCCCCCACTTATGTGATGGGAGGCTTCCTGTGTTAAAGAGCACACACTCACAAACAGACACACACACACACACACTGCTGTGGCTCTTGGTTTGTGGTCTGTAGGAGGTCCAGAGTTCATGCAGCCTCGGCCCTCTGAAATTGCCTGTTGAGAAATACCACAGCTGCCTGGAGGGAGGCATTATAGAATCTGATATCTGGCAGGCTCGTGTCTGCCAGGCGGAATTAGCTTCCAGTTGCAGGAACTCCAGACGGCACAAACCTTTTTTTAAATTTTTTTAATCAACCCTCCAAAATGGAATCGGCCTTTGTTTAAATGATTCTATAATCTATTCTTTTGTTAGTTGATTATTGGTTTTTTTGCCGGCCTCTGAGAGTCGGGGGGCTTTAATCAGAAGGGTAAAGCAAAGTTGCGGCTAAGATTGGAAAGACTTAAAAGGAGGCACCTATGCTAACCCGCCCTCACGTCACATGAATTTTGATGAGCCATGATCAAAAGGGCAAGTGTCGAAAAGGAATCTCTTCTTTCTGACATTCACCTGTTCACCGCGCCGCACGTTTTTTTTAGTTTCTAATGAATAATGGTGCTCGTGTGCACCTGCCCCTCCACATGTGGACTCATCCTGGTTTGATCCTCTTCAGAGGGAACGGCTCAGCGGTGGCCTCCGCACAGGTCGGTCGGCCGCAGAGTTTCAGGGACGAGGCCAAACAAGAACAACAGAGTCCTGAATACCTGGAGCTCTGCCACATTCCAGCAGCACCTGGACTGTAGGGGCGAGGCAGGTGGAAGCAGTTTTTATATAATCTTCATTAAAGATCAACTATCGATGCGTGGCTTTGTGATTCTACCCCCCTTCCGAGCCTCCACTCTCACAGATGTGTCTCAGACGCAGCAGTCCTCAACCTGGGAGCAGATGTGCGCCTTTTTGATCTGGACGGTTCTCGTGCGATTTTTAAGAATCCCCCCCCCTGGAACGATGGTGTGTTTGCTCCGAGGGGCCTGGACAGGGACAAACCCTGAAACTCAAACAGTTACTCAATAGCCAATTTATCAGTTTCCATAACAAGAGGCCAGGAGAGAGCAGGGGGGGGAGGGGTGAGGGGGGCTTGATGACTGAACAGGAATGTCATCCTCCCTTTGCACTGATGGGCCTGTTGAGGAAGCTACATTTATTTTCTGTCCACTGTGGGTTTCACAGCTATGTGACAATATTTGCTGTCTCCATGTTGATTTGTAATGGTTCCCTCTGCTGCTGGTTGCAGTTTAGTTAGTTTCCATTCGACGTATAAACATGGCGCTCGGGTGGACGTGCTACTTTTCAGCCTGTGGATCACATACTGCATGGTACATCTTTGCTAATGATGCTAGCCCCGGGGTTTTATTTTATTTTATTATTTTCCTCTTGTGTTTTTTTGGACACAGTGGACTTAAAAAGTCACAGTTTTCAACTTTCACCACCAAATTCTCCTGATTTCCGTCACAATCCAAATAACTATCGAAGTGTGACACTTCACATTTATCACGTTCTGACCCACTTTCACCAAACCAACATAAAAACAAAGCACCGCATGTATGTATTCAACACTAATTTGTCTGCATGCGTGTCAATCAATCACTGTTTCATTGTCAATGCTGTTAGCCTATGAGCTCGCGTCTCTTTCTGACAGAACCTGTCAGTGTGATAATTGTTAGCCGTCGTGCCTGTCAATCAGTCATTGTGAAGGCAGCTGCTGGCCTCGGTGGGACAGAGCAGCGTTCTAGTGGTTAGCTGTCAAAAGTTCCAGCAGCTGAATCATTCCTTTGTCAATAAGCAGACAAATATATACGTATATAGCGTACATGTGCGGGTGCATGAATGTGTGGCACTGTTGAGGGTCCTGGTTGGGGGTTAGAACACAGGACCACTTTCACTGGGTTGTGCAGCATCAATAGACTGTATAAAAAGTTTGGGCTGAAAAAACATTTGCTTTGGTCCAAGATGCAATAAATATTTTATATCTAACCTTTTAACAGTTGAAATAGAAAGTTAAATTAACAGTTAAAAATATCTGACAGAAACTGGTATTTGAAAAAGGAATGAAAGAAATGTTAAATAGTCATGAACCAGGTAAACGATGAATCGCCAGTTGCTAGATGATGAAGAGGAAGTTGTGTTTTCTCGACTTTATCTAGTTGGATGGTTACAAACTGGCCAGTGGTCATTATGTCACAGGGAGCAATAATAATAAAAAACACACACAGGGCATTTTCCACAACCTCAATTATGTCACCGAGACAATTGCCACCTTCAGAAAGGCTGATGGTAATTACTGTTATTGCTTTGCTGTAACGACTGGCTGCACTTTAGGTTCGTGTGCGTCCACGGTTCACTTGGTTTGTATCAGTGCTTTTCTTATAAACAAGCCCGAATGTCTCAAGAACAAAAGATTCGCTCTGTTATCCAATTAGTTTGATTCAGAAACATTTGTTATTATATCATAAGGCAATTATAACTTTAGTTCTCGCAGCTTGTGAATTCATCGTCCAGGGAATTCATGTTTGAGGTTGTGAATATCTTTCTATCTCTCAGGGCAGTAACTCCACATTCTGGAGAATGTTCCGGACAACGGGGGTTCAAACTTTCTCCAGAGTTTTACTTTCACGTATAAACAACACAGCAGGAGATTCTCCACACAGATCCCAACAAACACAGACATCTCAGGAGTGAGGGTGGGGGGGTGGAGCAGCATGGAGGAGGCAGGACGTAGCGCAGACATCTCACAGACTCTGGATAAATGTCAGGAGATTATGCAGAGTTCAGTGCATGTCTGGAAGCGGCTAAAGATGAAGGTTTCATGTGACATGCGTTCCACATACATTGTTTGTGGAATTAGTAGGTGGCTGTGAGTCATAACTTCATAAAAGCCACTTAATCAATCACACAGTCCTGATCTCACTCTCCTCACGTCTGGTTCTCCTCTCTCTCTCTCTAGATAGTGTCCAAGTATGGATCTCAGTTTCGTGGAAACTCCCAACACGACGCCCTGGAGTTCCTCCTGTGGCTGCTGGACCGCGTCCACGAAGACGTCAACCTGGCCTCGCACAACAACAACAACATGACCAAAGCTCCCGGACAGGTGAGAACCAAGCGGAGACACCGAGAGTCGGCACGGTAACGATAACAGGAGGAAACATGTCTGCTTTAATATAAACGGTTCTCCCTGCAAACCGAAGTGATGCATATCTAATAAATTACCCATTGTGATCAAACACATTAATGCAGAATATATCACGATCCCCTGGGGTTTGATGTATAGTGAAGTCATTATTACTTCATGTGATTACACAGGATCTGAGGGATCATCACTATATGAACGTTAACTCGCACGTTAATTAATGTGCAGTCGAATTATTTTACGTTGAGTCTCAGATCTTTCATATAGAGTTTTCTACAGGGATTCTGTTCTCGACACTTTCTGATTTTGGTGTCTTCTTTCTTTCTTTCTTTTCTTTCTTTTGTTGTTTCTTTCGAAGGCCAAATGCTCATTCATAAAATCAGGATTGCATTCATTGTTAAATAGCCACCCATACGTCTCATATACAATATGCCGAGTACACACATGCACATGTTTTTTAGATGTTTTTCTTCCGGTGGTTCATATCTGTTTATTATCAAACTAACCTCACCAATAAGGTCGTCCAGAAGAGACGACGCTGCCTCGTCTTAGTTATCTGCTCAGAGCTTCACCTCCAGGCCTCCTGCCACAGAACCAGCGTTGCATCCTGCAGTGTGCAGCCTCACTGTGTCTAATGCCTTGCCTGTGGGCAAGGGGAAGCCCCAGTGTGGCGAGGCAGTGTTTGATTTCCTCTCGGCGCGGCTCCTCCTCGAGGTCGTCGCCTGCAGGCACGGTGCATGTACTTATACTCCTTGAATGGAACTTTGAACTGAGCCGTGAAAGCAAATATTTTCATGTATAATTTAAAAACATTTTTTAATCAGACATCCCTCTTTTCTCGTGGTTATGATAGCGTGATAACCAGCGGTATGAAATATTAGAGAAGTGCTGCACTTGCTGTCCGTGAGTGAAACTCGGTGCCGGTCGTTTCCTGAGGCGCCGACTGTAATGATTCATTCTGTAGTTTCATCATTGTGGAATCGGGAGATACCAAGATCAGGAAGTCTTTCTCTCCCAAGGCAATACATTATAATTTAATATACAGTATGATTTCTTTTCTATGAAATCGTGAAGAGCTACGTGCAACCTCCTCCTGCACATAAGACAATGTTTTCAGGCAATGCAATGTCAGCACATCATTACAGAGCCAGGGCCAGATTGAAGTATTTGACTAGTCTGTGGATGTAATGCTCCGTCTCTCAGGATTAAGTTTAGTGTTTGCTTCCATCTTCCTCTATATTCTTTATAGAAGGAGAGAGAGCTTGAATGAGGCAGTGAGACGAATCAAGAGAAATCTGTGTGTTCTCGACCACAGTTCCCCTTCATCTATGTTAGGGACTCTCTTTGCATCAATGGAAGTCGACAACTCGCTTGTTGCTACACACAATACTCTGATATCACATGCACCAAGCCCCCCCCTCCCTCCCTGTGAGCTGAACTACCCTTTAAGTCAGTGTGGGTGAACGTTGAGGGTGAGGCAGGGTGATGGGGGAGGCGTCTGGATTGTGTCTGTGAGTGCACACGGATCCACAGGGGACGTGACAGGAGAGCCGGGCTGGAGAGCTGCTGATAACGTCTGTTCCTGACGAGTCCTCAGCGCCACGGGGAGAATACCACCACACCTTGTGAACACCCGAGGAGCCGGGGAGGAGCGGAGGACACCGAGATTTGCAAAAACACTCCGTCCTGGATCCTGTGAGATGATGGTTTCAGTCATGGACAGAGGAAGTGATTTTTCCTGTTTTCCTTCACTGCCGTCCAACACATTTACAGTGTTTCCCCGCAGAATAATTAAATCTATGGCGGTTAACGGGGGGTTGCACGTGCACGAAGGTCACTCTAATGCGCAAGTGCACAGACTAAAAAGAATGAAAGAGAAGTTCTCACACGAGAGAAAGAGACGCCTGTAGGTTTTTTTACAACTTCTCCATGGTTTCGTCTGCGTATACGTAAGCTTTTCCGAAGACGTGCACAGAGATGAATGAGCGCGGACAGACGACTCCATCCGTTTCCATACAACTTGTCATATTGGCCCTGACGTACAGTCCCTTGTTAATATTCGTGCCATTTCACGGGACTGTTAAAAACCTGCAGGATGGTTGATTACGGATCATGTCGTGCTGTAATGGAGGACGCTGCATATGAATAAATATGCCCTGCGGCAAGAGAGAGAAGGAGGGCAACAAAGCAGAGCTGTGGCCGCTGTCCAGTGAGGAAAATATCTTGTGACAGTTGTCTCTTATGTTTGTCCAGGCCTGCTGCCAGTGTGGGCTCTGTGCAGACACCAAGGTTGTCATGGATTTCAGTTTTATCAGTGAGGAAACATGCAGTCAGATAGATACTGTGTTAGTTTCAGGAAAGGGAGGGAGGCAAATTCTCTCTCCTGGTGAATCACAGTGCTCTCCGCTCCGTCTCCCTCCTGCAGCTCGTGTGTTCTCTATCTCCGTAAGAATGTACGGTAAAGCTTTGGTATGCATGCTACTATCACCGCTCCACCAACAAAGAGGCTTTGTGAGGAGCGGGCCTCACCGAGGGGCACGACGAGGGCGGCTCAAAGTGTCTAAATCACATTCCTCTAGAACTTTTAAGAGCCGTTCAGCATCAGTTCTGCCCCGGGATTTTCCTTTTTCCTTTTCTTGTTTGCTTGTTTGTGGTTTTTACCTGAATCTGCTGTGGAGCTGGTGCTGGTGCTGGCTGGCGGAGTCATCCGGGGTCACAGCCAGGCTGGCGGGAGGCGTTTACCAGTCCGCGCACGTTACCGCTCGCAGCCAGCGAGTTTGCAAGCTCAAGTCATCTCTGCTCATTCGGGAGCCCGTGGGCCTTTTGCTAATTGTGTTGAAGCATGTGTTGTTAGTTACCACTTAACACAGGAGAGCCAGGGCACAGAGGCAGAGCCAGACACACACACACACACACACACACACAGACACACACACTGCGTCAATCCACTGTAGTCGCATCCACTGAGTGTCACACTGCAGTGTTGTTGGAACCTGTTATTTTTCTATTTGTAAAGGAGGGTGATATTTCACAATCCTACACACACACACACACACACACACACACACACACACACACACACACACACACACACACACAACACACACACACACACACACACATTTTCTAACATTTACCGTTTACTCTCTGTGGCTTTGACTCATGTGAAGCACATTCTCTCTCAGTTTGTTCAACGTTTATCGCTGTGGAAACAACACAAGTGTGAATCTCTCTCTCTCTCTCTCTCCCCCTCTCTCTCGCTCTCTCTCTCTCTCTCTCTCTCCCCCTCTCTCCTCTCTCTCTTGCTCTCTCTCTCTCTCGCTCTCTCGCTCTCTCTCTCTCTCTCTCTGCTCTCTCCTCTCTTTCTCTCTCTCTCTCTCTCTCTCTCTTCTCTCTCTCTCTCTCTCTCTCTCTCTCCTCTCTCTCTCTCTCTCTATCCCGGCTTTATGAATGTGGCTCTTTGTAAGTGGCAGGAAGAAAGAGACACTTGTGCAGCCTCAGAGGAGAAGAGGTGAGGCTGAGTTCTCTGTGACAGTGGGGGCAGTGACCAGTGTTGGGTCACTTTTAAAATGTGTTTCACTGCAGATTACAATATTACTACAATGATAATAATAATAGTAATAATGTGCATATATATATATATATATTTGTGATGTAACCTGTCCCTCTCGTTATTATTTAGAAAATAAAATATGTAACGTTTGCAAAAATGTAGTAGAGTAGAAAGTACAGATATTTGCTGATGTATGTTGTTGAGTAAAAGGGAAATGTATCTAAAAATAAATCTACACGTGCATGATAAAATTAAATACATGTACTTGTTACATCCTGGTCAGTTTGTCCTCAGTAGAATAGGGCAGACGTCCTGGGAGGTGTTTTAAAAGTCTGGTCAACCGTCAGTATTTGCTCCTGACTCGTCCTCCCTACCCTTCCTCTTCCTGGAGATTTGATTTGTCCTACGTGGGCGGTTGTGTCCTGAAATCAGACGCACATCCAGACAGAGACCCAGACATCGTACCAAGATCTCCAATTTGATTTCTTTTCACTCATTCCAGCCTGAGCCCGCCTGTAAGTGCACCTCTAACCCCACAGGCGAGCAGGGCTGTGTGTGGCCAGCGCTGCTTCCCACTCCTGTCAGGGCTGGAAAACACCAACGGTTCTGTTGTGATCTGTGTGTGTGTGTCTGTGTCTGTGTGTGTGTGTGTGTGTGTGTGTTTCCTCTCCGTTCTGCCCTCGGTTCTGTCGGCGCTGCCAAGCTGAAATGGCGTCCTGTGGCTCTGAGCCACCCAGCTGGAAAAGCAGCTTGAAGGAGGGAAGGGTCCGAACATGACCTCCCTGTGTCCGAGGTCCCCTCTCACCACCGACCCGCCTTTGGCCTCCCGACCCCAAACACAGGCTGGGATGAGAGATGCTTGTGTGTGGATGTAAAAACTGGAAAACAGGATCTAAAGCTGTTTTCAGAGATGCACAAAACTCGAACTAATTATCTACAGACTCTGGGAGCTCGACATATTCTCTCATTTGTCCCGTCACAGTTTCATAATGAAGCAAAATCTTTATTACGCCTTTTACCAGCTGCTCTGTTGCCGCTATAGAATTATATGACAAATTCGAATATATAAATCTCCCGCTGCGTTCTTCATACGTGAAAAGCAAACTCCAGATAAACCTTGAGTCCTTCTAAATATAGCCGGTATCTCTCTGTCATGGAGGTCTGATGTGAGGCCACCGCTCACTGTGGCGGCGACAGAACGAAGCTGAAACCGTCCGACCGCTCCAGACGACACAATACATCACCGCCGGTTTTAAAGAGCAGTAAGAGGACGTTTCTGTAAACTGCACTCGGGCTCTGCAGGGAGCCTGAGTGCAGAAAACATTTCCTTATTAAGTTGTAGAGGATTTTTAAATAAAAGGAAACAAGGTCACATTTGCTTTTGTGCGTGTGTGTGCGTGAGTGTGTGTGTTTGATGTTTCACTGAGCAGGTCTACGAGGGATTAATTACTCCAAACATTAGTCACCAGTTAAAAGTTGAATCATCAGTAAAACCTCTCCATCTTGTTTTGTGGGGGAAAAATAGTTAAATCAACAAAGAAATTCTTTTGTTTAATATGAAGAAATTCCCTCACACTTACATGCCCCCCCACCCCCCCTCCCGGCTGCGTGTGATTGGCAGACAGCGCCGATCCCAGCGATTTTAAGTGATTCAGATTTGCTGAGTGGACACTTTCCAGAGAGTGTGTCAATTCAATTGCCCGAAACCCGGCTGACTTGAGTGATTTAAAGATTTGTTGATAGAAATAATTTAAGCCCCGGAGCCGTGCCTGTCACGCCAAGTCCAGTTTTAATGTGTAATCCTGACTTCAATTGAATCTGCCTGTGAAGATGAATGGATTTATTTACGAGGCAATAATTATCAACCCGGCCTCACCGACAACGTGCAGCTTTTAAAGAAACGAGCTTCGATCAAAGCAGCAATAGCAGAATGTGTGTTATACCTTTTAACCCCTCGTTAATCCTGCTGTGTTTTTAATGCGTGCGTGGACATATTTGTTGCGACGGCCGTTCCTAAGTGGCAGGTAGCAGAGGCTCAGGCATTTCATCCTGATCTGTGTCACCACGCTCGTCGGCGGGAGGGTGATAATAAACCTCATCAGCCCGGGAGGCCGACCTGCCTTCATTAGAATTCATTTCCCCCTCAGCCGCTCCTGCTGCATTCGTACAGGAAGGATAAATCTCCTTTTAGAGTCAGATTCTCCAGCAGGGGTTTGTCTTTTAGTTTTCCAGGAGAACGCTGTTTAAACTGAGTCTGTGTTCTATTTCCTGCATCGTGCCCCTGCAGCATCAGGGAGCAATGATTGGCTCCACTGGACCGACTCAATGTCTTTGATATTTAATCCTCTGGCTCCATCGAAAACAAACAAGTGGGTAAATTACAGCCATCATGGCCTGGTTGTTCAAATTGAAAAGGTTTTAGTGTTTTGTCTTAGCTGCCATTGTGTCTTTATTGTCCCACGAAGTTAATCACTAAGAATACACAGTTGCACAGTTGCTTCTATCCAAATAGTTTCAGGGTATTGATCAGTTTTGTACGACCAAAGAATTTCAAGAATAAAGTCGCAATATTATGAGAATAAAGTTGTGATTAAATGAGAAAATAATTAAAGTTATGATAATAAGCAGCAAGTAGAGCATGTCCTCGAGTTCCACTCCATCTAGATCCAAAATCTTGATCTGCTACCAATCTTAAATTACAAAACCACTTTGAGTAGAACACAGATGTATTAACTATCTGATTATCAAGGTAGGAGTGGCACGGTGGTGCAGTGGCGAGCTAGGTTTCGAACCCGACGGCCGGCTGAGCCGTTCCGTGCCTGTGTGGGTTTTCTCCAGCTGCTCCGTCCTCCTCCCACTGTCCCAACTCGTGCAGGTTAGATTAATTGGAGACTCTTAATTGCCCCTATGGTGTGGATGTAAGCGTTATTGTCTTTGTGTGTCTGTGCATGTTGGCCCCACGACGCGCTGCCCACGGTTCATCAGGTGCTTTGGATCAGAGACTTCCTGCTGGAGCTCAGAGCAGGAAGCTGGGACGTCTCACGAGGCCTTCTGATTGGCCGGTTTGAAGGGAGGTGGAGCGGGTACCCAGAGTTGAGGCGGTGGCCAGGCGGGCCTCAGCGTGTCCATAGCAGTGCACCCCCCACCCAGAGCGATCGCCCATGGGGAGTAATGGGGCCGAAGGGTTCGGAGAGAAAAGCTGCGAGTGTCTTTATCACTGGGTCTATTTATAGAGCGGTCGCTGATACGCACGCGACAGGAGGCGGTTTGAACGAGACGGTCCATTATTTATCGATGCTCTTTATCACCGGCTGTGTGTTCTACTTTCAGTCACTCTCTTTTCCCTCTTGTTCTGTCTCCGTCTGTCCATATCGATACACACATGCAGCGTCTTTACACCTGCTCCACACCTCTCTCTCTCTCTCCTCCTCCGTCTCTCTCCCTCTCTCTCTCTCTCTCTCTCTCTCTGTCTCTCTCTCCTCCTGCGTCTCCCTCTCTCCTCCTCCTCCTCCTCCTCCTTCTCCCTCTCCCTCTCTCTCTCTCTCTCCGTCTCCCTGTTACGATCAACCCGGGCTTTAGTTTCTTGTTCTCGATCGCCCCACTATAGTGCTTTCTCCAGCAGAAGCACATGTCCATCCCTGTGTGTTTCCACGGCTTGTTTAAATTATTCACATCAGGGCCATTACTGGGAACACTCGCCGTCCCCCCCCGTCCCCCTTTACGATCCGCCTCCCCCCACCCCCTTGAAAACCCATCAGGATGAGACAGGTGTCTGTGAGGACGGGGATGGGGGGGGCACGTTTCCTGGACTCTTCGCCGTAGTGCGGGCGAGAGTGGCCGAGTTTCCTTTTTCCAGAGATGAATCACTCCCAGCAACATTTTTTTGGGGTGAATTATTGAACGCCGCCCCCCCGATGGGACGGAGTGCAGCGTTAATCTGAGCGATTTCAGGCTTTCATGCTGAAGCGCAGATGACCGGGAGTCAACAGTCTTGGATTTAACTGGGACTTGGTTGTGAGCGAGCCGCTCGTCCGTGTGTGTGTGTGTGTCTGCAGCCAAGTTACACTGAGCTTATCACAGTCACTGTTACACTCATGTTCGGTTTGATATTATCTGGAAATAACTAGTTCTTATTAGGAAGCTACAGCCTCACCGATGGATTATTAGTCCTTTAAATAACAGTTGGTATGAGCCTTAAATAGACACATCAGTACCTGTGTTTGCTGATATGCCATATTTGTTTTTTATTATATGTATAAATTTGGTGAAAGCCTTCCGTCTTCTTGGACTTGGACCAGTTCTTTTAGAAGCAATGCTTGCCTTGTCGGCCTTGTAGTCCAGGAATGTGATCTTGGGTCATCCTTGGGGAAGCTGTTGACCTTTACTGTGGTGGGGGTGTAAATTATTTTAGTCACATTATCTGTTTTTCTAAACCTCGCAAAAGAATTCATTGGGCTCTAGTATGAATTAGAAGGGCAGTCTCCTGATAAAACCACTTTAAAATTCACTGGATCCAGATTTTCATTTGGATCAGATTGCAGACACTCATAAGTATCAGTCCCCTCAACATGCCTGATTCTTCTCATCAAGAGTTAGGAAGAGAAAAAAGATCCTGGATCTGCTTTCTGATTTGGATCCACAACAAAATTTCGTGGAAATCCATCCAGGAGATATTTGCAGATTCTGCTTTTAACAGACAAACACTGACAAAACCCTAACTTCCTGGGCGTAGGTGGCAAACAGACATATAAACCCATATTCCCCAGATTGTCAGTATCTTTCACGATGGTACTCTCAGTAAAACACCCTGGTATCAGCTGGTGTTTCCCTGCTGTTTGAAGAAAACGACCCCTTTGAGGCAGATGTCTGGTTTTCCAGCAGCCGGGCTGCACCACACTCTGCTTATCGTGTTTCTCTTTCTCCATCGGCCTCCCGCTCTCCTCCTCCTCTCGGTCACAATCGCAGTCAGTTGCACTCTGGCCTCCTGCAGACAGCGCCGAGCCCAGCGGCCAGACTCCAGCCCGCCGCTCGGTAGCGTTCCATATCTCTGTCATTTATCTAAATCCCAGGAAAATCAATTACGGCACGCCAAGGTGCCAGGGCGAGGGATTTGAGTTTTTAATTTTCTCCATGCTCCTCAGACACTGGCACACGTCCCTCTCCTGGTACCGAGGCTTACGGATTAAGCAGAGGTAGACAGTTCTCTGGCTGGAATATGAGCAGTTGCACATTTTTTGTTTGAATATTTCTGCATGGCACCTTTGCAGTTGAGCAAGGCCTTGTTTTTAAGTTCCATCTCATCTTAAGATACGGCCAATAACTCCGGTCTTAAGTTGTATTATCGAGGAGATTCGCCTCTTTAACCTGCCAGTAGAGGAAATATGTGTCATACGGTACATTAGGAGAGTTACAGCCTGACGTGTTAAACCCTGATCTCTTACCAGTCTCCAGTTGTTTAGGGTCACGAGATTAAAGTGTCTACCAGGCCTGTAGGAACCAGACCTTCTCTCAGGCTGCTGTCACACATGTAGCATTACAAACCAACCAAGTAAACATATAAAACCATTTCCCATAATGTAAATCATTACATTTTAAGGTGATAACATGTTTTAAGGTTAGGTTTAGGTTAGGACAAGGGTTAGGTTTTAACTATGGTTGTGTGTGTGTGTTTGCGTGTTTGTGTATATTGCCTTCATCCATCAGACTTAATTAATGGTTGATCTATTTATTTTAACACAAACCTTTACTGTTATAAACTGTGTTTTCCTCTTGTCATATATGTGTTATATGTTGTTGGGATATATTTGAACGATGTCTTTACACAAATGAATTTCCTAGTGGATAAATAAAGTTGTTTGAATTTGTCGGCTGCAAATTGACGGAAACAAGAAGCAGAAACAAATCAGGTGTATTTCATGTATATTTCCAGGTATTGTTCAGTATATTCACTGTAGTTGAGTGTAGAAAGTGAAAAGTCACACCCTGTGTTAGCCTCAGTTGGTCCGACCTGCCTCTAAAAATATCGTCTCAGATTCCCCCCCCCCCCCACCCTGTTTCCTTCTTCGTTGTATTTTTATCAGCTGGTAGTTGGTTTATTTTCCTGACAACCAATTTCAAAGATAGCATCTGGATTGCGGAGCGGCACACGGCCCCTCTGGAGGCAGACCCCTGATCAGTCTCTAAACAACCTGTAAAACCAGCAGCAGTTACTCCGGGGGGGGGGGGGGATCACTATCTGTCCATGACGGTCAGATGAGTGAGGGCCTAATCAGAACCACATGTCAGTGGGGCCTGTGACCCCGTCCGCCACTTTCTCACTAAACGTCCACATCGCCGACGGCTCCTGTTCACACACGGCCGACGCCTCGCAGTCTGTTGACGTGGCAGAGCCGGACACGGCTTTCTGAGAAGTGATAAGACCGACTGGGCCTGCACCCGGTGGCCTGAACGCTGCTTTTGTTATCGCCACGTAAAAAAGATAGCGATGGAATCCGTTACCAAGTATGTGGAGGGGGGGGGGGGGGGCGTCTTTAATTCCTAACCTTACATTGCACGTTTCAAATGAAGCGGCCACAAGATAAGCCAGGGGGAAAAAACTCCCCCTTTGGCACATAAAAACCCTTTTAACAGGGAAAAAGAACGTAGAAACCTCAGAGAGAGCCACATGTGAGGGATCCCTCTCCCAGGACGGACAGAAGTGCAATGGATGTCAAGTGTAAAGGAGAACATCAAGATAAAGGTTTTAGCAGCATTGATTAGGGTAAACATTTTGAAGTATAACTGAAGGTCAGTGAATTGGTGGATTAATGTCATTAATGGTCAAGTGTCTGAGGAGAAATACTATGTATCGAGCAGTCCTGCTGCAATCATAGTCCATGGTCCTGACGTTACGTGGGAGAAATGGACAAACCCCCCCCCCCCTGACAGAGGAATGAGTGAGAGAGCTTTGTAATTGTGCGTGCCCGTTGGAGCGCAGAGCCGCAGGAAGGTCGGGTTTCGGTCTCGCGCTCGCCCTCTGCAAAGCTCACACGCTTTTCAGGAGAATAGGCTCAGGATTTGAAACGGTGGGTGAACTGTAAAGGACTCTCCTGATTTCCCAGACGCACAAACGCACAAACGCACGCCCTCCACTTCCCTCTCTCCCCCCCCCCTTCTGAAATTCTAAACCTCCTTTCAGCTACCGTTTTGTGAGCGGAGGTCATGGTCGACCTGCCAGCCTGGGAACCAGCGGCAGCCAGCGCAGGACCAGGAGCCGCGGATCCGTCGAATAGTAAACACAGAGTGTGTGTGTGTGTGTGTGTGTGTGTGTGTGTGTGGTGTGTGTGTGTGTGTGTTTGTGTGTGTGTGTGTGTGTGTGTGTGTGTGTGTGTGTGTGTGTGTGTGTGTGTGTGTGTCAACAGAGACGGCTTAGAAAGTGCGTTTCCGTTTACGCCTGGTGAGCCTGGTGTAAAAGCACAGCTGCGGTGATATGATGACTCAATGCACTCTCAAGTACCTGACGCCTACACGGGGGCCGATAGCGTGAGAGCAGAGGAATCCAAACAAGGTGCTCGTACGGAACATTACGACCTTTTCGAGCACGGCCACTTGATAAGTGAAAGAATAATAAAAGAAAAGTAGAACGTCCCTTCGCCAACTGTCCCCTGAGATCTAAACAAGCCGCACCACGTTTCACACTCAGAGACATCAGTCCTCTAAACATGCAGACACGTTCACCTCTTTTGATCTTACACTCAAACTGTGCTTTCGGCTTTTAAAGAGATTTCTTTTAATTTTTTACGACTTTTAAAACGTGAACTTGCCTTTTTTGTATTTCGCTGATATGTTGTGTTTGTGTTTTTTTACCGTGAGATTTCCCCTCAAGGTCTCGAAACTACACTGAAAACATTAGTGTACTATGTTTTTAATGATTATTATTACACTACAGTATAAAGGCTTTGAAGAAAACTTGTTTATTGTTCTGTCAAACTGGTGCAGAAGGGTGTTCTCTTAGTTCTGTGTCCCCCCCCCCCGGCTCTATCTTCCCCCTCTTCTTTTATCTTCATCCGAGGTCAGCGTCCTCTCTGAGGTAGCTGCGTGTATGAAAGAATAAAGACGAGGCTTTCCCAGGGGTTATGTTTAGGTCAGTGCTTTTTCGCCCAATTTACAACATCCCTTCATTGCCAAAGAAAAGCGAAAAATTGTGCTGACGCTGCACTTTACGGACGCCGGCCCGCTTTCTCAATCGACTGCTGCACTGTTATTATTTACAGTGTGAGCTGATTCTCACAGCGGCTCCTGTGTGATGGATCTCTGGTGAATGTGACAATATGACAACTCTGTGTTTTATGGGATGGCCTCCTCCTCTGTGCCGCAGGTCCCCGGGGGAACTGAGGAGGCGCCGTCTCCGGACCCGTCCCAGTCCCAGCAGCCGCGTGTCCAGCACAGCTTCGTCCAGGAACACTTCCAGGCCCAGTACAAGTGAGTGTCCTCTCCCAACACAGTTAAAGAACCTGTTCAAGTTTTTCACCATTTTCCCAGGGAAGAATATTAAAACATGCACATTTAAGGAGCTGATATCTTTTGCTACATCCTCACTAATATGTTTTTGGTGTCTGCTCTGGATTCGCCTGGTGTGTCCACGTTACTCCACAGTTTTAGAGAAAACTGGAAACGCTTCCGGGCCCCGTTTTAGTTTGAAAACTCCAGGGCTGCGTTTTACTCTGGAAGGGCAGAGGAGGTATGAGCTCTACTGAGTGACGTTCTATTATTAACATGTTACATGTCACTGTCATGTCGTCAGATCACCTGCATCCACCTCTCACCGCCCACCCACACTTCTTGCGGCTCCATCGGTTAGATTAGGGTGTAATTGGCCGATGCAGCCGCTGTAACGAGGATGTCAATATGTCTTTTACACAGAGGTCCTCGGAGACACACATGCCAGGTTGGAAGAATAGTAAATCTCTGTAATTACGGAGCAGGCGAAAGCAGGAAGGTCTGATGACGAACTGCCCCGGTGCCCCAACCCCCGAGCCTCTTAGGGGAAATAGAAATCCTTTCCTGCACAAGTACTTATTTACAGCTTAGCTCTTGTGCCGGGGTGAAATAATTGAGGCTGTTATAGCTGTGCCAGCGGTGAGGTGTTTCCACTGTTGCTGATGCTGAAGTGTTTCTCCACCAGACTGGCTACAGGCGCTTCTCACCAACACTGTGCTGTCAACTGTCCTCATGCAGCCGGACGTCCTCACCGCTCCCATCAATCAGTCATCCAGTCTCAAACATAATGTCCACATCTGTCAGCTGCGGCCTCCTGGGAGCTGAGCTTCATTCAGACGCTCGCAAACTCAACTGTGCACCGTGTCCGAGTGGAAAGAGCGAAATATTTCAGTTTTTTTGTGGGTTTTTCTTTGTCATTAGTGAGTCCTCCTCAAACACTTCTAGAATATATATTGTCACTTTTTGTACACGTTGTGTGCAGAGCTTGCAGGTGCAGAGTGAAGCTAGAAAACTCTGTGTTCATCCCACCTGGTTTATCTGCACTGAAGATTTTTATAGTTTTTCATAAAAGGTCATCACCAAAGTCTGATCTGCGTTTCCGTTAATAAAACTTTTCCAGAAGCCGTCCCTCCCTGCAGACCGAGGCGCTAATGTCTTGTTCGTCGCTCCCTTCCTCCGTCTGCTCATTCCTCAGAAGGTTGTCGGCTCTGTGTGGCTGCCGGTAATACATCTGTCAGGGCGCATCTCTTAATTGCCACCCTCGCTGTCGAACGTTTCAGATGTGAGACCTCGGGTGTGTCTTGACGGGAAGCGGCAGACTTTGCAGCCTGGCAGGAAGAATGTGTTCCTGTTAGAAAGCTGCGTTGGCCAGCGACTGTACGGACGGAACATATAAACATTCTAAGTTTAACTGTGTAAAAAACCTGCAGACAGAGATGACTCCCGAGGGCGTGAGAGGTTTCTAATGGAGACGGATGCTCTGTTATCATCGCTGGGATCGATCTTTTGAATTAATATCTCTCGACTCCCGTCTGAGTCCCAAGCTTCCACCACTGACTGGGTAACAACGTTCACAACGCGCTGTCGGATGCGATCCAGCATCCAGAGGTGACGGACTGGAGAATTATTCTTGTAATGGCCTCGGTTTGTCACCGTGGAGTCATCGCAGCCGCTACGCAGGCTCAGACGAGTTCAATCGCAAGCAGCACGAGTCACCGGATCTAAACTTGTGTTGTGTGTCATCACGTGACAGGATTTTTAATCAGATTAGGTTAGTTTGGGCTTTTATTCTGATACAGCTGCTAAATCAAAACTTTTAAGATGGTACCGGTGCCTTAATGGTGACAGAACTGATATTTTTTTATTAAGAGAACAGCTTTTTTTTATTGTTAAGGCAAATCGAAAGTTGAAAATTAACAGTTTAAACTTTACTTTACTTAAATGTACAAATATAAATAACTGCAGAACTCTGGACAAATGTACGTCACAAAATCAAGTCCCGGTGTCGGAATCCTTTCACCTGAAATACACGTAATACTTTAAATCGTTTAAGGGGTTTTGTTCTTGTGTTGACTCGAGTTTGTCGCTGTAAACGCAGCTCGTGCATTAGCTTCACCGCTAAGATCTAGATTCATCCCTCTTCTATAAATCTGTAGCTCTTGTCCCACACTGAAGAAATACGAGTTGCATTGGAGCTGTGATCTTTGTGCAGATGTGGGCGAGACAGTGGACACTGCACTGAACATGTCTGTCCGTCCAGCGTTGTTCACTCTAGAGAAGCCGAGTGACGGGCAGCCGAGCGTTTCACCGCACTGAACATGTCTGTCAGCGTTGTTCACTCTAGAGAGCCGAGTGACGGGCAGCAGCGTTTCAAATGTGCAGTTTTTCGGTGGCAGAGCGGCTCGTCTTACTGTGACGGCCCTTTCTCTAAAGGGACCCTCGCTTCTCACCACCTGACCTCTGTTGTGATCACATGTGCTGATTGGTTACGATTTGCAGGGCGGGATCGAGTTACCGCTGCTTTATACCAATAATGGCTCTGTTTATTGTGTGTATATTACATTTTCAATTAGTGAATTATGAGGCACACATTAAGGTTTATGCCTTTTCCATCTCAGAGCATTAACGTGGTGAATAAACCTCCTTTTCGTCCCCCGTCGGAGGACGTAGCTGCCGCCAGACTCACTGAGGACAATTAGCTGCCAATCTGTCTCATTTCCAATCGCAGATCTTTTAACAGCCTCCCTCAGGAAAGGGAATCAGTCGGATCAAGACACCGAGGTGATGTGTCACTCGGGGAAGTTTCCGCAGCGCGTCGCGGTGCAAAGCATCGAGCTCAGAGTCTCTTCGGCATCGCTGCGTCCCAGACGGGGGGGGGATACATGCCTCTCACTTTTGCACGCTTCCTCCATTAGAGCATCACCAGAATATCACCTCTTCCTCTGCTCCTTTTCTCTTTTTTAAGTGTTTTCCAGCCGCGCGGGGGAGCATCTATGTTTTAGTGGAGCCTGAGTGTGATTTGTATGCGCAGAGTGCAGCTCACCCTCACTGTTTCCTGGCGAGAATAAGACATCCGTAGGGCAACCACTCCGCTCTGCCAAGACCGAGATGCACTAAGAGCCAGTGTCAGCTGGGCTCGCTTGAATGGAGCTTTATTCTATGCCCCCCCACCCCCACCACCCCCCCCCCACCCCGGGTCTGTCAGGTGCCGTCCTACGAGGTAAAACATGTTTCTCTACAGTTCATCTATGACTTCATTTCCGATGGTTCGATGTCGCGAGAGCTCAACTCGCACTTTGCACGAGTCTGTCGCCGATTTATGTGACACGGTGCGTTCCAATACTGCGGAGGTGAAAGAAAACTGACAAAGTTATTTCCCATTTCACATGGTGGCTGATTTTATATCCGTCCTGCTGATAATAAAAGAAATGAGATGAAACAGTAAATCACAACCGTGGCTCTGTTCACCTGTAATAAAAGTGTGCCCCCCCCCCCCCGTTTGTCCATAAAAGTTTATCGCACATGTTTCTTCAATATCATTTTTCACTGGTAATTACTGAACTAAACTTTTCTCATTCAAACTGCTGAAACCTGCGTAAATCAACTGTCGCCTCAGGACGTGTGTTTGTAAAACATTGATTGACATGTTGATTGATTAATTATAAAATAAGTACAATTGCAGCAATAATTTAACCACTAAACAATTAAATGAAATATATGAAAATAGACATTAAAATAGTTTAATATTCTGCTCAGATTTATTATTTCATATTAGCTGATTCTCTGATAATTTTTGTGATTTAAAGACGACTGAGTGGGTGCATGGTTGAACTTTTTGGCATCGTTTTAACTTTTTTTTTGAATTTGTAAAGCGAGTCATCAATCCTTCCACGTAACCCCTGGCAACTGCTTACACAACTCCCCCTGTTTTGGAATTCACTGCGTTACAAGAACCTCAGGCTCTGTTTCCGTTCCTGTTTCCGTGGTTGATAATCAAGTAATTCCACTTGTTTAATGACATTTTGTTCTCTTTATATCCAGTGCATAGTCTCCACCCACTCATTCCCCTTATCCATGAAATCAAGGGGTTGATGGAGAACATTTCTTCCAGACTTGTTTGATTATCAAGTATTTACACAAAGTCTAATCCAGGAAAAGTATCGGACAAAAGATGTAATGTAGTTGCAGGACAGTTTATGTCAGACGTTAACTTTAATGGACTCTCTGACTCATTGATCAATTAGCTCAGTGGAATAAGTGATTCTCCTCCTTGGGGGGGGGAAGAGGGGGAGGAGGTGGAATCTGTCTGAATGGAAAATCCTCGTACGGGTTCCGTCATCTCCTCTCGTCAGGGATCTGTGTCCTGACGTCACTCGGAGAAAACTCCCGGCGTGTCTGAGCTCCCGGATCCTGTAATGACGGCCCATCAGCGCGAGCAGCAATCGGTGAGGCTGATGCAACGAGACGAAACCGCCGCTGCAGGTTCCCGTGTGTGTTCACCGCAGGGATCCACGTCTCCTGCTCACCGCCGTCGTTCTCACCTCTTGCATCACTCACCTTCTCCTTTCTTCACCGTCAGATCAGTGGCGTGTTCATCGCTCTCCTGTGTCGTTCATTTGTGTAACGAGATTAAACCGTCTCCTCTCTGCCGCCCGACGTGACTCAGGAGGACTTTGGGTTTAATTGGGGAGTCTGTGTTTGTCTGAAGACTGATGTGACTCTGCTCTGTCCCCCCCCCCCCCCCCCCCCGATCCTCGCTGACCTGCCCCCACTGTCTGAAACAGAGCAACACCTTCGACCCGTTCCTCTGCATCTCACTCCCCATTCCTCTACGCCAGACCAGGTGAGCACAGTGTAAATACATGAATGAATAAACAGTATTAACATATAATAGCTGTTTAGGATCCCTGACTATTCCAACACAGCTCACTTTGATAATAACCTCCACCAAGGCCCAGCGGTCTCCAAATGAAACCACATTTACATTCACTTGATCCAGATTTTGATTTGGATTCACACCGAATTGCACAAACTCATAAATATCAGTTCAAAATCCATGAATTATTCTCCGAGAAACCAACGAAAATATTGGAAAAACACCATCTCACATGTGTGAGACGACTTCCTGGGTCCCACTCTTTCATATCGTGCAGCGTATTGGGGCATTTCTCAACGTGAGTCCGACCTGTTCAGGGTATAAATAGTGTTGAGTCACTCAAACATCAGCTCCCATCAATCCAGATGTTTTAAACGAGGTTCCTGACCCAACCAAAGGGAATCTGACATTTTGGAGATAATCATTTTGCAGGGGAGAGGTTTGTCCTTGTCGAAAGGTAATTGTTAGATTCACATTTTGTTTTTTTGTACTGAATTAAACAAACAAGATGTAAATTTAGCGGCTTTCATGCACTGCAGACATTTTCCAGAGGAGCTGTACGCGAGAAGGCAAATATCTGTTGCTCTGGACATGTTCACAAATCCCACATTGGAACTTTTCCTCCCGGTCATGTCTGAAAACTGCTCTGATGAGCTTCAGCCCCTCGACTCTCCCTCACTGCCGAGGGAGTGTCTCAGGTTACATATTGAACAGACAGATAAGGTATCGACCTTTTCACCCTCAGCATAAAGCAAATAAACCTATTTACCCAGATGTGAAGCTGTTGCTTTAACGTGAGCATTGATGGGAAGAGTTGTCTCAGACTAAATTGAACCTTCTACTACACAGAGGTTTCGCTCTCAAGATTCTCCAGAGCTTCCCTCTCGCCAGATATCGACATCCTTTCAGTTTTCAGTCTTTAAAATAGTTCCCGCAAGTTCAGCCAACGTCCCGTCTAATTTGGGAAATGATTTTTTGACGGCGTTCCAAGTGAAGAGTAGTCAGTTCCCATCCTTTATTTCAGAGTGTGTGAGGAGATGGATGTTTTATTTCTCTGTGTGAAGAGATCAGCTCCACGTACTGTTTGTTAGCAAACCAACATTGGCTTTTGCCCGGTTATCCAAACACCTCCTGTCCCTTGGCAGTCACATGCACTTTGCATGTTGCATGGCTTTTGTTTACACTTCCCTGTTTATGCAACATGCAACGTTTTTTTGTGTGAGAATATTCTCTCTCAGTGACAGCAGCAATGAATCAAATTCATGAACGCAGCGACACGTTATCGGTCGAGAGCCTCACACAAGCACGTTAACAGAAAATGCAAAAGCCACAACACAAAAAGCAAAAGCCAGACAACGGAAACACACCACAAGTGAGTGACAACAGACACACACACAGCAGACTCACTCACTTGAGTGAGACGCCGTTTGTGTCAAATCGACGAGCATCTCATTTCAAGCCGTGACCGAGTTTCTGGGTTTTTCACCATCGACCACGTCTCACTTGACTCAACATCCGAGGACCTGACCTGGTTTTTCTGCTCGTTTCGTTTGTTACTCTCTTCTGTTGTGGTTGTGTTTCCATTGTGTGGCTTTTGCGTTCGTGTTTTATGTACAACATTGTTGTGTATTGTTTTTTTTTGATCATATGAAAACTGTAATCAACATAAAATGAGGATTCCTCCTTGAGCAGTGGCTGGATAAGTGCTACCAATTTACTGTTCCTCTTTCTTTTGAAGTCTCCAGCCCCCCCCCCCCCCCCCCCCCCCCCCCACCCACCCAGATCAGTGGAGCAGGACCAAACATGTTGGTTTGTAAACGGATAAAAAAACAAACGCACACAACAAGAACCAGTGGAATTATGCAGATATCTGCTGTGAATGCAGAATTCTGGGATCCCAGTTTGTTATAAAACTTCAAAGTGCTGCTGCTGGTTTATGGATGGTTTTACTGCTCAGGGCTAAAATACATTTCTGAGATGCTTGAAGAATATAAAGGTCCTTCTGATCCTTTGGAAACATTCAGCCGGTGGTGGGAGAACCGAAGCTAAAGCTAATAGCTCGGCCTGAAGGGAGGTGAATGGGTATGGAAGCATAGTTCAGGTACATATAGAAGATGTGGTTTGAAAGATGAGAACAATTAAACTAAAAACATGCATTAAAACACGAGTGCAAGATCTAGTTAAAGGCTGAAGTAAAGAGAAATGTTTTAAGTTTTCTTTTAAATACATTTATTCAACTAGCTTCTCGTTAAATTTGTTTTACAGTTTAGTTCTGACCTGTGATCTCGTACTGTTAAAACTTTTTAATCACTTTTCTCTGGAGTTTTCAAGTGGAATTCAGATATTTTTAAGACACGTGTTTGAATAGGAGCTTTACCCGTCGTCCTTGTCTGGAGAGCAGAGGTTATTCTAAGTTTGTGCAACCGACGTCTTTCTGGGAAACGGCTTATTGTGATTTTGTTATTTCATTTTTTATCTTTTAGAGGAAACGTAATGATATTTGATGAATTGAGTTAAGCGCTACGTTATCTAAATGATTCACGTGTCCTTGAGTTACCATTTTGCAGCTGTGACTTGGAAAATGTTTTATCCTCTCACCTAATTTGATGGGGTTTTTTTTATTATATTCAAGTGCACATAAATAACAGAACCACTCCTGCCACCACCCTCTCGTATCTCTGTGTAATTGCTCTTGGCCCCGGCGCGTACAGATACTCCACAGGTTCCTGATAGTGTTCGTCGGTGGGCCGTTATTCACCGAAGCCATTACGTCCCGGCAGCCTGCTCATGTCAGCGCTGACTCTGGAGAGGTCAGAGCCAAGCGCTCCCTGTTTTTAAAAATGCAATAGAGATTCCATTATTTTGCACACATAAAACTCCTAATGATCTATTATTAATGTTAAAATGCATTGAGTTATTCATGAAAAGTCTTCTTTTGTCCCGTCCTGGCCGTAGAGGAGGCTGCAGGACGCGGGATGGCACAGAAATCAAAATAGAGGCCGTTCTATTTCCCACCCTCCCCTGATTGTGTGTTCTCTTGTGTGTGTGTGTGTGTCTGTGTGGTGTGTGTGTGTGTGTGTGTGTGTGTGTGGCAGGCCGCTGTGTGTGACGCTGGTGTTCAGCACCAAAGGGCAGCGGTACCTCCGCACCGGGCTGTCTGTGCCTCTGTTCGGCTCGGTGGCCTGCCTGAGGAGGCTGGTGGCCGACGAGGGGAAGATTTCTCCGGACCAGGTAACGTAAAGCCGCAAGAGTAAAGACGCAGCGAGGAGCCGGATGTGTGTGGTCGTAGTCTGACCTGTGTTTGGTCTTTGAATCGACTCTCTTGGACTTGTTGGTTTCATGTTCAGGTTCTGTAACGCTCTCACTCAAAACCCTTTGCTGCACTACCCCATCGGAAGAAAAAGCCAGCAGATCACTGGTCAACGTGGAGCGGCAAAATCAAGAAGTTTTACAGCTCATGGGAAACATTATTGATGGAAACGATAAAAACGAAAGTCTTTCTTGAAGCTGGAGTTCAGGAGAAGGGTTTATTAGAGTGTGAGCGCAGGGATTTGAGTGAGACCTGAACGTTCAGTCACGATCTCTGAATAAAAGACCACACGTTCCAATAGAGATAGAAAAAAATGCTGTGATATATAAAAAGTTGCACACGATAATGGATTTTGTCCCCTAAACGTGTCGTGAAACATAAAATGTTTCATCATGACTCGGGAATTATTCTTTGGCGTTTTTATTAACAACAGCATAATTTAGCATAATCCTGCTAAAGAACACAGAAGAAAACATAACGTCCTTGGTGCTAAAAATACTGCAACTGTTGGTGTTTCATAAGATTCATAATAGTTCTATTATAAGGAAATCAACAATTAACGTGTCGCTCTCGCTCTCGCTCTCGCGCTCTCTCTCTCTCTCTCTCTCTCTCCTCTCTCTCTCCCCCCCCCCCCCCCCCCCCCCTCTCTCTCTCTCTCTCTCTCTCTCTCTCTCTCGCTCTCGCTCCCCCCCCCCCCCCTCCAGGTGATCCTGACAGAGGTTTACTCCACCGGGTTCCAACACTCCTTCTTCGACGAGGACGATCTAACGAGCATCGCTGAGAATGATGTCATCTACGCCTTCCAGGCTCCGCCCCTCTACATCAGAGGAGGCTCGGCTCGGATCTCAGGTACCTGACGACGTCAAGGCAGAAACAAACACTGACGCTATTTATAGAACACTCGTCTTTGAAAATAGTTTGACGGTGGCACCACATTAATATTTTCCTCCTCCTGTAATGCGGATGTGCTCACAGATCTGTAAACAAACCAGTGTTATTAGCGTAGTTTGCGTAATGAAACCCTCGGGGGGGGTGCACCTCGCTGCACGGGGGCCCTGGGTGGGGGGGGGGGCACATTAAAAATAATACAGCTTCCACGCAGAGCTCGGTGAATCACATCTCGGCTTCACGTGCACGTCTGTATTTCATGTCTGTGTCAGTGATGTAAAACTCACTGACACAAATGTTTCTCACTCGGTGCCGTCAGCAATAGGTTCTGCTCGGTTGTCCCCCCCCCCCCCCCCTCCGGGCTGCGAGTCCCAGCGCTGTGTTAACACCGCCGCTCCATTTGAAGAATGTGACTTTTAGTGCTTTAATTTATGTTGCTCATTTATGTTGGCCACACAAAGCCCGGCTGCCTCAGAGGAACCCCCCCCCCCCCCCGCCACAATCACCACCTCGTTCTCTCTACAACCGTCTGGTCTGGTTCGGACTGGCTCGGCCTGGCTCGGCCTCCTGGGGTTGATTATGGAGAGACTACATCACCACAGATTGTCCTGTCAGCCGTGTTTTTAAAGGAACTTTACCATTTGTAGGAAAAACTTTGTTACCATTATGTTTTCAGGGTTTTCCGTCCGTCCCGTTCTTGTGATATCTCAACAAACACCTCGAGGGATTTTATTTAAATTTGGTTCAAACATTCAGTTGGACTCGAGTTTGACCTGATTAGAATTCGGTGGTCAAAGGTCAAGGTCCCTGTGACCTCAAAACAAACTTTATCTTAAATAAAATCCTTTCAAATTTAGCACAAATGTTCATTGATGCTTTTCAGAGATGCACTGAACTCCTGATAAACTCCCGACATTCTCCAGAGGGGCTGTATGTGAAAGTGTCTAATTCCAGTTCCTCCTCCTGTAACGTTTTTAAAGGTCAACACGAGCGAGTTCTGCTACTTAATGTATAAAAATATCCCACCAGCTTCCCTTTAATTACCTACCTACATAAATTACAATTAAAATCCTTTATTTTTATTTCACTAAGTAAAAGACGAGTACATCCGCAGCACATAAATATTCTCGGGCCTCACCGTGATTAATGAACACTATAAAATCAAAATAGCATGTGTGTAAGAAAGAAATGTTGGTACTGTTCTGTACTCGGTCTGGCACCGTAAACTAAATCCTAATGCCTCTGCTGCCGTTGCTAAATTTAAACGGTCGCCTGACCCCTAATCAATTTTCTATACATTTTTTAAATGAAAGAAACGGTTTAATTCTTGCAGGTTAGATAGGAGACAGAATAATAATAAACTCCAGTCAGGGATCTCGTTAAAGCCCAGTCTGGTATCCGAAGCGTTTTGTGTGCCGTGAATTAAGGAGAAGTTATCAATGTGGATTATGCGAAGGAGCCGACACGTGCACAAAGTGTGCGGTGAGACCTGAGCGTGGCCCGGTTTAATGACGCTTCACTTCGAGGGTCCGTTCCCTCGGTAAACCGAACCCACTGATTGATTAGAATTCGGCTGGCGACGGTTACTCCGATTTAAAAGCTCCTGATGTGAGAGAAGAGCGGCTCAGTGCCTGTGATGGAGATGAAAAAGAAATGAACCTTTGATTGTCAAAAGTAAATCAGGGGGGACCTTCCTACTCTCCCTGCTGTATAGTTTTTATATGAATTAAATATCTCACCTCTCCTCTGTTCTGTAACGTCAACATTTCATTCTTTTCCTGGCACTTTGTTCGTCTTGTTTTCTTTCGTCATAACTTGAGGTATTAGTTGAACATCTTGCAGAATATATCCGTGCACGTTCTTGGCAAGAAGCGGGAGAGAAGATTGACGTCCCACTCGATTATGTGCAGTGAAGGTTACATTACAGCCAGTAGCAGATTAGCTTAGCTTAGCATAAAGACTGGAAATAACTCATATTATCACATCTGCCCTTTCGGGTCCTTTTAAGAAACAGCAGCTTCTAGTTGATAAACTGACTCTCGGCTGCAGACACATTTTTAAAACATCACTTCCAGAGCGGTCTGCAGTAGTTTCCTGAGCTCACCATCTGCCGTATCAAGTAATATTCATTAATAATTAATTGTATAAAAATCTCAAAGTGCCGCTCACAAGTGTCACCTGAGACAGAAACAGTCTCAGTTTGGGATTTGATGATTCACCCGTTACAAATTAATAAGCGTGATGTCCCCGTGTGGAGTTCTGGTGCCAAGGTGGACACTTGAATGTGAGATCACCTGTCAAATAATAATATCTGGACACAGAGAATTGACTTTCACAGCTAAAGATGCATTTCACAGTAACTAATTGCTGCTGCAAACAGAGAACAACTCCTCCCTCCGGTTTTATTTCGACCAGTTTTCAGTAAACGAGGAATCAAATCTCCATTTGTCATCATATGGACTGTTTCTAGTTTAAATGTGAACAAACAGGATGAAGTTGATATTTTTCAAATTTGCTAAAAACGTTCACTTGGACTCAAAGATGAACTGAACAGAATTTGGAGGTCGAAGTTCAAGGTTAATTTGACTTCACAAAACTCTTTTTGCCTTGTGAAGGTGTTAGTTTAAGGAACGCCCTGAGAGATCCCTTCAAATTCTGCACAAATGTTCACTGAGGCTCACGGAGTAACTGGGTCGATTTTGGAGGTCAAAGGTCAAAGGTCAAGGTCACTGGGGCCTCACAAAGCATGTTTGACCAGTTGTCTCTTGGACTCACAGATGAACTGATTAGATGTCAGTGGTCAAAGGTCAGGAAACAAATGTAAAAAAGGCTGAAACTGCACTGGTTGGTGAAGGCTTGGAACCACAGGACTTTTCATTCCAGTTCATTACAGCTGTGGGAATTGTTCAATAAAACACAAACATACAAACACAACTACTCCTATAAATAAGGGGACAAGAGCCTTGTAAAAAAAAACATGTCTAAACAGTATATTTAATGACATCTACTCGAAAACTTTGATTTAATGAGCGATGGCTTCTCCTAAATCCTGAAGCTCAGAGGGGACGGGCCCGGAGGTGACCTTTTGTGTTTTACTGCGGTTTCACGAGCAAGTCCCACTGGGTCTTTAAAAAGCAGATTTTCCTCCATAAATCATCCCCACGGTTAGCAGAGGTCGCCACTCATGTAAATTGCAGCACAAGTTTTTATCACTTACTTGATTAAAGGGACATTAATGAATGTAAAGCTGTGCATTCTTATCATTACTCTCCTCCTCCTCGGGGTCGAGACGCTGCAATCAGAGTTTTAAAGTTTAAGCTTTGGTGGCGTATGTGCAGACTTTGATTAGTTTTGAATTGGTCTTGTCCTTCACACGCGCCTTCATGTCCTCGCACCCCACTTATTTCTGTGCGAGGACGGATGTGCGATCACACCAGCTCGCTGCTTAGCAAGGATCTCGCAACATGCCCAGCAGTGGCATTTGCCGTATTGGTGATGAATCAAGTGTCAAGTGTAAACAAGAGTGTTTAATGAAAAGTTTGGGGAAGGCACAGCCGCCGCGCTCGATCAATACCTGCTCCTCTGCGTCTGAGAGTCGAATTCCTGTGTGATTTATCTTCTGTGGCGCTGACCTGCGATGCTAAGAACAGAGGTTGACATCTGCGTCACCGCCGACGTCACCCGGGATCTCGGCTTTGTCGCTCACTCCTGTGCGTTGTTGGTGGCGTGGGGAACGGGGGGGAGAAGGAGCTGCCTGGCTCCCCACCAGGACAGGATGTGGAGCAGAAGCTGCATCAGATAATGTCTCCTGCTGAGAGTGCACGCAGACACCGGTCCATCTGTTCTCCCCTCTGAATCACTGCTCCCCAAATAGAAAGCTGCGGTGTCATCACTTCATCTGTGTAAAGTCTCCTCGCTCCTTGTTAGAGGTGTGAAGGGAAATTATTACACTTTCAGTGTTTGAGTATTTCCTCAGTTGCTTGGGGGAGGAGATGCTGGTGTGATGGTATCAATGTGTTTCCTCAGTGTTTGGCCTCTCGTCCACTTGCAAACAGCGTTTTAAGTCTGTTTCTAAGTATTTTGTAAACAGAAGGTCATGTGGACAGAGATTTTTGTGAAATCTGAGGGGGAAACGTCCACAGCAGTGAAGACAAGGCCTCCTTTGTTTGATTTCTCATCCCCTCTCGGCCTCTCTCCTCTGCCAGGGTACCACCACAGCCTGCCATCGTCTCCGTACTCCACCGGTCCCGAGGGTCAGAGGTTACCCTCGTCTGGGGCGTTGTCGTCGGAGTTCCTCAACCAGGGCGCCCCGGTGAAGATCCTGCTGTTGGTGTGCAACGCTGCCGGGCGGGGGGCAACAGGCCGTCAGGTAAAAAAAAAACATCTGTTGATCCTTCAACCGCAGCTGTTCAGTCATAAATCACCAATCAAATCTACTGACGGATCTGTGGTCAGTGATGAATTCAGACTCTTGGCGCCTTTGTTTATGTTTTTTTAATTTTATATTTAATCTAATTGTTTTTAAAAAAAAACCAGGCCAGTTTGATAATGGAGGTTGAAAACTGGGACATCTGAGTGTTTTACAGACATTCGTCGGGTCCCGGGACACCAGCACTGAAACCAGGACAATCCTGGATGAACTGGGACATACGGTTGCCATAGTTACGGTGTGAAACTCATCCCATAGGATGTCCCCAAACCCGGGTCTCTTTATAATAGTGGAAATACACGCTTTTAGCAAAAATATAGTGGTTTAGCATGGTATCGTATGTATGCAGCTATCAGACGTATATTTAGGAGTTTTTTATTGTGTTCCAACTGACTCAAATTCATCTGATGAAATTTGCAAATGTTTTATTCATCTCTCGCTCGATTCAGATAAACAGGATGTTCACCACTGATACATAAGAGAATGTGTGACAGTGGCCTTAAGGCAGAAATACTCTGTTTTTCTGCTTCTTTCGCCAAAATCATGTTTTATCATTTAAAAAACAAGTGGGACGTGTTAACTTTAATTTGAGCTCTGTGTACAGTATTTCAGTCAGTATATATTCTATACCTGACCTCGCTCAGCACGTCAGGGTCATGTCAGCGCTCTGTTAGAGAGACGACTCACATCTCACACCCGACGACTGAGGAATCTGACATGTGGTGCGATATAGAGATTCGTTAGACACTCGTCTCCCTGACAAGAGTCCAGAGATCAATATAGGTGAGTTCAGCTGCTCCGCTCCCGTGAGAAAGTCCAATTCCATGACTCCCTGAGACGTCGTCTCAGTTTCTCCTTCAGACGCGTCTCTGTCGCCGATCAAACCACCGAACTGTCTCTGTCTCATCAGACGACAGCTGGACGACTTGTCTGGGCCACGATAATGACATTGGAGTCACATACTCTCGCTCTGCTCCTCTGTAGAATAGCATCACAGGCACATTTCTGAAAATCAGAAGCGTGTGAACAGTAGTGTTGGTTTATTTCAAGTGTGAAAGTGATGGATACAGAAGATGGGATTTCAAGAAGTTTCACATTTCATGTGTGAAAACGCAAACGTTCACTGTTTTTGCATTTCTCCTCTCGAATGTTGGCAAATTGATCTCATGACATTTCATTTCTTTTGCTCCCTGACGCCGACACTGTGTGAAAATAAATAATCCGTTGAGCTCAGAAGTGGAAAATAGACGTCTCTGCATTCTTAGAGGGATGTGCAGCTACGGAGCTGCTGATAAAAGGGCTTTGAATTCAAAACAAGTCGACTAACAGCAACAACTGATGTGTTTGGACTGTGGAGGAAAACCCTGCAAACACGGGGAGGACATGCAAACTCCACACAGAGAGGATTTGAATCACCTCATTGATATCTCATCATGATCTTATGAGAAAATTGATGGTCTGAGAATCTGTGTTATAGTTTTAAATCTGCAAATACAAAAAAAAGCATGAAAAATATACTATATTTCATTCATTATCCTCATGTTTGTTCTGTTTTATCTACAGTCGTGTGTGTGTCTGTGTGTGTGTCTGTGTCGCACATGCTCTCATAAATCTCATAAATCTTGAGCGTGCAGTGAAGGGCTGCCCTCAATTAAAGGTGTATAATAATAAATGTGTTATGTGATCCGTCATTTGAAGCGGTGCTCGTCCCTCTGCTCGTTATCTCCCTCCGTCCCTCCACAGAGACGCTGTAATGAGAATCTGCTCGAAAGCTGATAATGTTCATCAACGATTATTTACATTACAATAGAATAAGATGAGGAGAAGTGCCAGTGGGGGGGGCGGGGGTTTGCTGTGATATTTGAAATGTTTTATTCCACTGATTTCACTCATTAGTTTCCCTTTATTCCCTGTTTAAGGTTTGGACCTCCATTTCTAATGAGGGAGGACCGGGCTATTTCCTGGGACCAGCTGCAGCAGAGCATCCTCAGCAAACTTTATTACCTGATGATCAACGGAGCTCAGGCGCAGGTACCGGCGATAAAGTTAATTCATGGGAGGAAATGCTGTTTCCTCTCTCTCCCTCTTCAGCAGAATATCAATGCAGCAGCGTCAGGAGCTGCCAGAGATTCATTAACTCTTTAGCGCGGCGGACGCTTGAACCCTGTGCCCTCCAGTTAATGCCTGTCAGCCAACTGGTAATGGCCTGTCCCCGTCCAGTCGGGGGACAAAAATGAACACCAGTCAAAAAGCGAAGCTGTCTCCGTCAATTAGAGCAGTGGGATACAAACTGCAGGGTGGATATAAGATATCTTTTTCATTCCGAGACATGTACAGTAAATCTGCAGGGATGGGGGAGATTTATTTAATTTTCATTCCCTGCGACCACAACCAGAACACCCTTGATTTCAAGTTATAGTTCTGCCCTGTGTAATGAATCAATAGAAGTTGCTGCTTTGGTGCTTGTAAAACGTATATATTTAATATCTGTGAACCAGCCGGAGGCAGAGAGGGGACATGTCTCCTTCCTGTCAGGCTGCCTGCTGCAAATGTTGGAAGACATGTTTATTGGCTCGAGCAGAACGCGTCCACACACAGACACTGTGGAGGTACTGGTCCAAGAGCTGGAAGCACCAGCTGGAGGCAGAGAGGAATCAGTTTCCTGGTGTTGCAGCCGCTGGAGCTCCTCACCAGAGTCAGGTAAACTGGTCTGGGACAGGAAGTGGAGTTCTGCAGGTGCACATGTGGCTCATCTGCGTGTTTTCGGGCGTGTTAGTGTGGACGGGGATTAAAACTGAGCCTCACTCTCAGCCAGAAAACAAATAATTTAAGAGGGACAGTATCTGAGAAACACAGATTGGTGATTTCAGGTCATTTGTCAGAACATTACATCTTATAAATGTCAATAAACATTTAATTTATATGGTATCAACCTGATTTAACCCTCAAAAAGCACATTATAGCAGATATGCATGTATATTGCAGTGTGTGCTCATGAGACTAAGTGAATAGTCCCTGCATGGTGAAACAGAAGCATGTTTACTGTGTCTCTGACGGTGTGATTACTGTAAAACACGGGACGTAGTGACAGAAACAGTTTTCTCGGATGCTTCCTGCTGTTTGTCGACATCAGTTATTTACTCCACTGCAGACGACGGCTCTGTTTGCTCGCTCGCTCGTTCTCTGCACTGTCTGTGTCGTGTGTGTGATTGTGCGCGGCGGCGTCCTGTTAATCATGCAGCTAAACAGATTTCTGATCAGTGTCATCTGGCACCGCTGCAGTGAGGGAGCCGTGTAGAGCGGAGGAAACTGTGGAGGAGTCAGCCGGTGGTCTCTCTCCGTGTGCCAGGAGCGAGAGAAGAGGAGTCAGGTGCAACATTTACAGTAACTCTGCAGGAGATCCGTCGTCTCCTTTGTGCCCCGTGGTGTCAGCCATTTAATTAAACTTGTACAGCATAATCAGTTTGCCGGAGCCCGCCTCTGCCAAGAAAGGAGCAATGCTCGGAGCAGATGTTTGCTCTGAATCTTTCATCTCAACAGAGTCTGTGGTCGACTTGCATCGATGAATCACACTCACAAGTGGATTCCTCTGCTTCGCTCTAATATTAGATTCAATTCAGGAGCAGAACTCAGCCTCGGTGGCAGCTCTTCTCCTGATAATGACGCTGATTGACAGCTGGATTTTAACACTGGCTGGTTTTTATGTTCACTAACACAGACTTAGCTGAAGTTTATTATGTTCTACTGCAAACACTGACGACTGCTTATCGGCTACAGAACTAAAACCAACGGTCTGATGACCATTATCACAGAAGCACAACACAAGGATTTAAAATATATGAAAGAGAACAACGTGCAGTAACACACAGTGACTTCAGAGGACATAACATTGACTTACTGGAGACTTACTCTAACCTAAACCTTAACCTCAACCTTAACTTAAACCTAAAACTAACCTAAACCTTACTTTAACGTGAACCTAAACTAAGTAAAACCCCAACCTTAAAACCCCAACCTTAAACCAAAAGTAAACCTAAACTTAACCTTTGAAACAAGTCGTTGCGTTATTTACGTTATGGGGACTTACTTTTTGTCCCCTTATGGAAGACAAGTCCCTAAAATATGACAAAGTCAACAGATTTAGGTCCCCACAACATGAGTAATGCCTGGAGCACACACACAAACAGACACACACACTGTGGCTGTTTGCATGGGCTGTAATTGGAGATCTTTTGCCCTGTCGGACACAAACAATGCCACAAACATTCCCCACCTCACTCTCGCCGAACACAGAAAGTAATTAACCTTGGCTGAAAGCAGGATCGAGTGTTTTCTCATGGGGAAACATTTCAGAGTCTGAAGTCTCCAGCAGCTTCTCCTCTCCTGCTCCCTGCGGGGGGGGGGGCGCTGCTCAGAGGACAAGCAGATCTCACATGTTCATTTTCCTTCTCGCTGACATTGTGCACACACAGTAAAGTGCTCATCACTCCCCTGTGTCTGGTGTCACTCACAGGTTCCTCCTCTTGTGTCTCTAATGGGAGGAAAACAAACGAGGGAAGATGATTTAATATTTCCAGCATTGTAAAAAGGTCTTTAACATACGTATCATGCTAAAAGATTAAGTTGTCTTCGGCTGCGTGTTCCATTTGAAGATCAGACGTGGAAATAAACATTGTGAGCTTGTTCTATGCCAAAGACCTGATATTTAACAGTTTTATCAAACATTTAACTAAATAACCATAGGGGAAATATATATTTTACGTTTTTTTATATCTAGTTTGTGGAAAGGAAGGATGTCAGAGATAATGTCGGTATGTAACTGACCTGAAATCCCCAGAAATAATCCTCAGACCTGGTGAATCCTCCCGATGACGCACTCGGAGGTTCTGTAAATCCCTCTGGAATGTGTGGAGATGTATGGATCTTATCATAAAGGAATGTTCCCCTGATTATTCAGACAATGTTAAAACCTTTATTCCTCAGACGGTGCCGTTAGTTCGACTCCTCAGGTGGTCTGCACGTGTTCGCACAAGCCCTTTCACTGGCGAGCCTGTGTCAGGGAAACATCATTCACTTGAAACTGAAGGCGTAGGAAAGTGGATGAGTTCACTGGAGAAGTAACTCTCGGCTCCACGGGGAGGTTTGACTCCCGCAGTGTCTGTAAACGCGCGATGCTGAAACGCTGCAGACAGGATGATGTAGTCTTAATTACACAGCTCTGTATGAGGCCGTGAGAGCAGAACTCTACTCGGCCCTCGAGTCGTTCCAGCTTAAGTTATAGCTGCTGCGTGGTTTCAGTATTTCATCTGACCGGCACTTTCAATATTACAGTGCATCGGGTATTTGAGCCACTAATGTCGAGGTATTGTTTATCTGCCCTCGGGGTCGAACATTGGCGGGTGTTTCCAGGAATCGATGTGTGTTCGCTGCCTCCTCCCGCCGGGCCGAGCTCCCCTCACGAACCCCAGCAGGTGTTTGCGTTTGAGCTCAGCAGCTACACGCCGGATTGCACCGGAACAACAGGAAATCAGTTTCATTTCTGCAAAAGCGCTCCTTTCGTTTTTTTAAAGCGCCTCCAATCCAAGCAGATCTCAGAGTGGAACAAGATATTTTTTATTTCAGACTTTGGCTTTTAAAGGATGATACGGAGAGTCGTCCAATTGTCTGTGGTTTTATTAATGTTTTTGTTTCTGTAAAATGAAACCGTGCCCTGTGCTGCGTGTTGATTCAAACTGAAGTGAGCTCAAACTGTCTCTGCAGGTCTCAGCCTATATTTCATGATGGCCCACTTTGTCCTCCTCTAGTCTGCACACAGCTAAATGATCTCTGATAAATACAACCCTCTATGTGCCGGTGTTTGTTTTCAACCAACTTTTTTATCAACAATGAAATACACAGAAGAGAATTTCAGCAGATTAAAACAGAATGAAAGTCTTAAATGCAGTTTCAGTGGCAAAACACTGAAAATAACCAGTAGTGAGAATAATTCTCTGCATTTTCTGAAGACGGGTGTTGAATCTGGTATTTGCTGTAAAGACAGATTTGTATCATCGAGGGTTTTTACTTATCTGAAGGTGCACAGCGAGGAATGCAGTAGTTGAGTGACTCTGATTCTTCACGGAGAAGGAGAATGTCCCAGTTCTGGTTTGAATTGTTTTGGGAGAAATGATAAAACTGCAGATCTACTGGTCACAGTAAACCCTCGTGTTTCCTGTGGTTGTTGCACAAGAGCATCTTGAAGGATTCAGATGAACTAAAGCTCATAATATAATAAAATAAATAGTATAAAACATCTAAAATAATGTTTAAAAAGAAGAAATGTCGGATTCACACTGTTTTTGTTTTGTTTCAGAATACCAGGGTGCTGTTCAACATCCGCGTGGTGGGAGGTTCAGCATTTTACAGCTACCTGTCACCTCAGGACGGGCGACCGCTCTACCACCCCGCCGTGGACAGGTCAGTGGCTTCTGGTGGACTGACGTCACACACAGACACAGACACACACAGACACACACTCTCATGGTCAAACACATCCAGACAAGTGTTGTAACGTGACGCTGTTGTGAAAACCCACACGCACACTGGGAGAACGTGCAAACCACACTGGGATTCGAGCTGGGATTCAAATCCTCTCACATCCATATAATCACCACTCGTAGCTTTTATTTGCTTTTTGCTCCGGGTGTTGATTGTGCTCCCGATTGAATCCCGGCTGAAGCCTGATTCACCAGCTGCAGCTTTGTGACGCAGCCACAGTCGCACAGCTCGGTTCTGCCAAACGAACGTGGTATAGAAGCTCCTGTATCCTCTGACTCACGTGATCCCGACAGGAATAACCATGGACTCTTTTCTGGAGAAGCACTTCTTCCATGCATGTTCCTGCAAGGGGGACGTTCCTGCAGGTGTGAACACCGTAAGCCGCTCGGCGACTGTTGTCGTTGTGGCTGACTGACGTCCTCCTGTTATTAGCTGAGAGGATTATCAGATTACCCTAAATGTGTGCTGTTGTTGAGGAATTAGTGGCATTGTGCTCAAACGCTGAAATGACCCAATGTTCCCACAGGCTCATTCAAATTTGATCTCGTATAATCGATTGTAATGCATTTTCAATCTGCTCTAATCTAATCTAATGAAGCGTTTCTTGAGAAGCACAGGCAGGCGGCCAGGTCCTGAACATGTCGACCAAACAACACGCTGCACCCGAGTAGAAAGCCGTTAACGTTTCCACGCAGACGTCGACTTGTATTGATTTTTAATATATTTCACTCTAACTGTAAAGGTTAGGCACGATTTTACAGCCGCAGCTAAAATGCGCAGACATTTCTTTTTTTTATCCTTTCCCTTGAAAGCACGTCTGAAGCACTTTCAGGAGGGAATTGCTGTTTCTAAGCGGCATTTTGTCAAAGTCTTGAAAGGACTTCCATTCGTGGAGCTGCTAAGAACCGAGCATTCATTGGCTGAATGGTGCTGATGGGGGCAAAATGCCTTTTGAAACCTTTTGAGATGCAAATGTGCCGCACGCTGTATCCTAGAAACTCGTGTAATGATGGTGTTTGAACTCTAAAGGTTCAGAAATATGCTCTGTCCCCAAGTCAACCCCCATCAAACAGGACGAGGACGAACCAGTGCAAAGTGTTTAAGTGCACGTTGTTCTCCTCTGTGTAATGGAACATACATTACTGTGTCTCTGTCGGCTTCTTCTGCGTGTGTGGCTCTGCTTTTCCATCCTGGGATATTTGTATTCTTGTTGTTTTTCTCAGTTTCGTATCCGTCGCGTGTTAAAAACATCATCAACACACACCCACTCGCTCGCAGTGATTCTCCTTCTGTTTTCTCTCATGGGCTCATTTGGACACTATCCAGAGTTTTTGTCCAGGGGGCTGGCAGGAGAACGTCCAGAGAAGATTATCTGGAGTTCGGAGCATGTCTGAAAGCAGCTCTAGTGTGAAGGGGAACCTGCTGGTGTTCCTTAAAATATCCCCAACTATATGTCCCTAATACACACACACAGACACACACAGACACACACACACATCTAGTGTTGCTTAATGATGCTTATCAAAGTTATTTTTCTCTGTGCCCAAATATCAAGAATTCATGCTTCACCAAGAAGTGTGGTGATGTTGACACCTAGTGGTTAAAAGGCATCAATGCAAGTGAATTGCACATGATCCTAATAAAGTTGCTGGTGCACAGTGGTGGAAGGAGAAGAACATTTTACCACATTAACTTTATATTTGAGCAAGAGTAACTAAGTACTTGCTTTTAAATATACTTGAAATATTAAAAGTAAATGTACTTTATTACGTTCCACCGCTGCTGGTGCAGTAAATGTCTCTGAGGTTGAACGTGCGGCTTCTGTTGCTCTGACGTCTTCAGGGCTCTGAAGCTCGGCAGCTCTGGAGGACCTCCCCACGTGAAGCTCATCATCGAGTGGGAGCACAGGATCAAGGACTGGTCAGTGCATTTTAAATGACAAACCACCTCAGGCTCACTCTGCATTTTGCTCCGTAAACCTGACGTTAATCTACTTTGTGCACGTTCTGGACTTCAGCCTGTTTGGAAACATCCAGGAGGAGGTGGTGAAAGATGCAGAGAGTGTGAGGAATCAGCAGCAGCAGCATGTCCAGCAGTACAGCTGCACCCTGGACGAGTGCTTCCAGCTCTACACCAAAGAGGAGCAGGTGAGTCAGTGTGGTTTCACACAGGTCTTCTACCTGCAGCAACCATGAAGTCTGTGCAGACACAATGTATTTTCCTCCGCTCTCTTCTCCACCAGCTTGCCCCGGACGACGCCTGGAAGTGCCCGCACTGCAAGCAGCTGCAGCAGGGCATGGTGCAGATGAGCCTGTGGACGCTTCCGGACATCCTCATCCTGCACCTGAAGCGCTTCAGGCAGGTGGGAGATCGCAGGAACAAGCTCACCACGTTCGTGCACTTCCCTCTGACGGGCCTGGACATGAAGCCCCACATGGTGAGCCGCACCCACGGCGCCCATCCGCTCCCCCTGCAGCCCGGGTGGAAGCAGTCCCGACGACACGACCTGGCTCCTCCGGACTACCTGTACGATCTGTATGCTGTGTGTAACCACCATGGAGGGATGCACGGCGGACATTACACAGGTTTGAATAACCGACATGAATAGTAATGTAACAAGTTAAAGAAAAGGATGTAGATGGTGAATTAAAAGGGACCCGGGGCAGATCCCTGGTTACCCCACAGAAGACCCATGTTCTGTTACTCAGACAGTTCATCTCTTTCCTGTGTTGTGATTGCAGCCTTCTGTAGGAACTCTGTTGACGGCCAGTGGTACAGCTACGATGACAGCAGTGCCGAGCCCGTTCCCGAGGCAGAGGTGTGCACACGTGGAGCCTACATCCTCTTCTACCAGAGGAGGAACACCATCCCGCCGTGGTCGGCCAGCTCCTCCCTCACTGGTTAGTCCTCTCACATCCTGGTTCAGTTGAAAGACAGCTGGAGAATCAATAATCCCTGAATCCCTGAATCCCTGCTCACACATCATTATTTACAGTTTACCCTGAAAGTTATTTTCTTCTCCAGTTTCAGTTTCCTATAATTGTTTGATGTGCTGCTTCTCAACAGCATCAGTGCATCAGATATTGATTTTAACCAATAAATGAAGGATCTCTGTCCATTTCCTGGAGTCAGAGAATCAATCATTAAAACTTTATTGATAAAGCTCCTTTCAAACTAATCAAAATTTCTACCTACTTTACAAGTGATGGACGAATATAAATGAATTTAAAAGATAAAACTTTTAGATGTAGAGACTAATACATACCAAGACAATAATAAAAGAAAGATAAGATAATAAAATATATACGAACTCCATTCACTGCTCGTCTTCTTTCGCAGGCTCCACCAGCTCCTCCACCTCTGATCATTGGCTGGTCCGGCTCACTGGGGGCAGCGAGAGGGGCAGCGTGGTGTCAGGAGGACCCCTCCCCGCGGCGCTGGGGCCCCTACAGGCTCCAGATTCTCCTGAGCTGCCAGTGTTTGGAGATGAACCATCAAAAACAAGTAGGTACTTTAGTTTCACTCGATGCCGCTGCACATAAAAAAAACACATTTAAAGCAAAGTAGTAACTCTTTCATTGTCATAGTCGTTTCATCGAGCTGAAATACGACAGAAGAGCAGCTGCTGTGTCTTGTTCAGATCCCAGTCTCACCAGGTCTCAGCCTGTTTGCTCAACAGCTTCATTCACCTTCTCTGTGTGTCTTTTTCCCACAGACGGGTTCGAAGCCAAGCCGTTTGTCCGTGGGACCCAAGGCAGGAGTGTCAGCATGAGATCTCCAACAAAGTCCAAGGAGACTCTGAGCAAAGTTCTGCCACTGCGCTGGTCCTTTGGCCCCAAGGATCGCGTTAAACACCCAACGCAGACCCGGCCTGGGGAGCTGGTGGAGTACCTGGAGTCTGGGCGCCGGCCGCGGTGTACCAAAGACCCCATCGTCCAACTGGTGGCCACCCCACCACAAAAGACTTCCCAGCGGAGAGCCTTCAATGTGGGACAGGACTGCAGCTCCCCCAGTGGCAGCAGCCTCAGCTGTACAGACAGAACCTGCTCGGACACGTGTTACTCCCCCAAGCTGCCGGAGGGACAGAGCCGACCCTGTGGGAGAGAAACATCAGCCAGGGAGTCGGTAACAACAGCAAAGCCAGAGACGATGTTTCTCTGAGGCAGAGGTTGTCTAAGAGAGCGAGGCAGGACCCGGGCAGGACCCTGGACCTCCAGCTGCACAGAGGACTCATCCTAGAAGGTCAGATCAGCCACAGTGCACCCCCCAGCAGAGACTCCACTCTGAAGAGAACCAAGGTCCAGGCGGGGGTGACGTTCAGGCCTCAGAAGGACTTGGTACATATGATCGTCCAATCTGAGGGCCGGGGGGGGCAGGAGGGTCGCAGCCACGACAGCCTCTTGTCTTTCTTCAAACCTGGTTTCATGAAGAAAGGCATCCTGAGGTCCCCGACCAAGGGGATCGATCGGCGTTCGAATGGCCACGGACACCTGGAGAAGCTGGCAGGCAGTCCTTTAGCCAAACTGTCCCTCTCTAACGGGACGCTGACCACGGTGGCCCGCGAAGACGGGAGGACCGGCGTCGCCCCCGGCTGTGACACACACAACCGCAAAGTGCCGCTGCCGAACGGAAAGGCTGGAAATCCCGAGGCCGTGGACATCCAGCGCGCTCACAGCTCCAGCAACATCCAGACGAAGCTGGATCTGACTTTCCGCCGATGCGCCTCCCTGCAGAGGAACGCGAAGTCGCGGCACATCCGGAGCCCCGCATCCTGCTGTCGGACAAGCCCGGCCACGGCCCTCTGCAGCGGACACGCTACAGTACCACCTCCCTGGGTCGGCACCGGCCCGTCCCCGAGCACTGAACCTGCACTGCACGCTTAGCTAGAGGAGGACACTCGACACAGAGCTGTGGGAACTGTTTGTGTCAAACGAGCACAAATATCACTGTAAACAGAGAAGTAACGACGACATGTACAGGATGTGAGAAGCTTCCTTGCTGCTGTGAAAGAAAAATACAGGAAATTAGATATGACATGTGGTATCGATACAAAACAAGTGGAAGAGCCTCAGTTTTCAACAATCAAAAGTACAGATCCAAGGTCTGTTTTCTTATGATCATGAATATCAATCATAAACTGTGTCTCAATTCAGATGCCTCTTTCTCTGAGGACCACAAACTCCTCCTCCTTCACGTGTGCGTGAAGGCCGAACCGAGACGTTCCGGTTCACAGAGGCTTCCCTAGGTCTCCAGCTCGTCCCGCCCCTTACTGCTGTTTCCGAGCAACAGAGCATGACGTACTTCCTGAGTTGAGACACAGCCACAGTGATCACTTCAGCCACTTGTGACCATGTGACTGATTGTTCTGTCCTGTTTTTTTTTTTTTTAAAGTGCCTCTGTGACAGCCCAGAATGACTTTTGAACACTCGGACCTCTCAACGCACGGAGAAGCCGCCGGCTCGACGCAGCGCTGGAGACAAAGCAGATCTTCTCTCTCTCCCCGTCATAGTACTGTTATAAGTTCCTACCTGTGTGTGTCTTAATCTCAATCTATGCAGTTCGTTTACTGAGGAGAGAAACTGCTGTAATGTGATGGGGACTAGAACAAAGCAAGCTGCCGTTAGTATGTGGTTTTTATTCTGAAAGGCAGAGAGTGGTTTGTCCATTATAGAGTAAAAAACACTGGAGTCTTTGGAGTATTTACAGTTTAATGGGCTCAAACATGTCCGATTTTTGCAAAAAGTATTAACACCTGTAGCACTGTAAATCAGCTGCTGAAACAACACGCACCACGGCTTCGTCATGTATGATCATTCTCCTGTTTTATTACCAATGCACTTTCTTTTCTTTTTAAATTCCATATGTCGCTTCGTGACCTGAGCTTATAGGCTGACGAGTCTAATTTCTAACTTAGAGGCAATTAGACCAAAAAGTGGCAAAAGAGAAATCAGTTTTATACGGAGAGAGATTCGTCTCATTGTTTGACCCACGAATAAAAACCTGAGATTTACGGATGTGTCACATTCCCACTCACTGTGTTTGAGGAACCACCACAGACAGTCAACGTGTGTGTATTCAATCACAGTCATTGTTTCTGTATCTGCACCACTTTCCGTTTACTTGCTGCCGGAGGAAGACAAAGAAAAAAGTTCAACACAACAAATTAACTTCATGACTTTTTCTCTCATTCTTTTTCAATTTACATTTTTTTTTAGTTAACGTGTGTCACGGGGATTATTATGGGATAGAAACGAGGGGCCGATTGTTTGCCTCCACTGTTACTGTCGTGTTCACGTTGTGTCATTTAACATTACCGTTTAACTACGCTACCAAAATGAACTGATCGCGAGTGAAGGGTGTTTCTGAGACATATGGCTAGATTATATTTTATTAACTTTTTTAAAATTCTACAATTTTTACCTGATGTGTAATATTGTAATTTAAGATCAGAGGTGTATGTTTCAGGTTTCTGTGTAAGGTCGGATTCAACGTACAGTAAGTGGGGGGGGGGGGGGGGGGGGGGGGGGGGGGGGGGGGGGGGGGGGGGGGGGGGGGGGTGGGGGGGGGGGGGGGGGGGGGGGGGGGGGGGGGGGGGGGGGGGGGGGGGGGGGGGGGGGGGGGGGGGGGGGGGGGTGGGGGGGGGGGGGGGGGGGGGGGGGGGGGGGGTTTCATTCGGACACAACACCTAAAGCCCTGTACTGGACTGTCCTACAGTAAAATGTCTGCTTCATGTACTGCAAATCTTATGGATTGCAAATTAAACACAGAATTTCTCACAGATGAATTCCCTGTTGCTGACTGGTTTATGACAACATGGCGGTTTTTAATCGTTCTCAAGACAGTAAATACTATTTTACTAATATATAATTTGTCCTGACACTTTGCTGATGACGTCTCCTTCCTGCTGGTCTGTGACTGTAGAATGAAAACCTCCCACTAGATGTCAGGATTGTCCAGGTAATTAAAATGTCAAATTGAAAGCAGATGTCGAAAATAGAAAAACAAAGAAAGACTAGCAAGTATCTAAATATTTGGCAAATAGTGTGACTGACACACTTCCAGCAAACCACGTGTTGGGTGAAGAAGTGTGAGTCTCGTAGTGTCGTAATGGAGAGGCCATTTTTCTTTTTTCTTTGTAATCATTGTGTGTGTGTGTGTGTCTCTGAATATGACACATCCAGGCATAAAAATGATTAATGATTATACATCTTATGTGTCAATAACTTCTGTGTATAGTTTCTTAATGAGATGAAGAGGTGATGGATTTTAAAGGCTCCTCTTCAATCCATCACCTCTTTGGAAAGAAGTGTCAACACACCTGATGTCCATGACCAGGAAGCATATGTACACAACAGTAAACATACACAACGTAAACATACACAACAATATATACATTGTGTGTTGCAGCAGCAGTAACACAACACGTCAGTTTGCAGACGTCAGTGGAAACAGTTTGACGTTATTTCACAGTCATAAATCTTTTATCCTCTCAGGGGATAATGGATGGATGGAAATCCATCCATTATCATCTGGAAGAGTTAAGATGTTCTAACACTATCTCCCCTATGTTATATAATAAAACAATAATAATAAAGATATTCGATCATAATAATGATAGTAATAATTGTATTTATATAACACAGTTCAAAACAGAAAAAGGACAAACAAGAAAATAAACAAAACATCCAAGATGGATGGATGAATGGGGTGCCAGCAGTGGGTTTGACTGACAGGGGGGAGCTCCACTCACATGAATGGATGATTTGATGAATTGATGAATTGATGAATAGATGAATTGATGAATTGATGATTTAGATGAATTGATGAATAGATGAATGGATGAATATATGATTAGATGATTGGATGACAGCAGTTGTGTTTGACTGACAGGGGGCAGCTCCACTCACATGAATGGATGATTATATGATTAGATGAATTGATGAATAGATGAATTGATGATAGATGATTAGATGAATTGATGAATAGATGAATTGATGAATAGATGATTAGATGAATTGATGAATAGATGATTAGATAAACGGATGATTAGGTGACAGCGGTGGGTTTGACTGACAGGGGGCCGCTCCACTCACATGAATTGATAAATGGGTGAATTGATGAATAGATGATTAGATGAATTGATGAATTGATGAATAGATGAATGGATGAATAGATAATTAGATAATTAGATAATTAGATGAACGGATGATTGGATGATTAGGTGACAGCGGTGCGTTTGACTGACAGGGGGCCGCTCCACTCACAGCGGCGGCAGCGCGGACCCTCCCTCCCTACGAGGCGGACGCTGCTGGTGGAAGGAAGCGGAAACAAACGTCGCAGTCAGCCCTTATGCTAACAGCTACATCCAGGCTCCTCGGACGGGGTGGAAGCGACACCAGACCGACGCCGTTAGCTGCTCTCCAGGGCACACGGGAGCGGATAGCCACGCCAGAGAGGGGTTTTTTTTTCTCGTCCCGGTCGTAACGGGGGCAGCGGACACACGGAACGGCTCGAGTGGTGAGTTTCCGCTCTCGCTTTCCCCCGTCACGTTAAAAAAAAAAAAAAAAAAAAAAGTTGCGCTGCTCCTGGAACATTAGCCGGAGCTAGCTGCGGGCTAACCGCGCTAGCGAACAGCAGCTCGCGCTACGAGGAGCGAGAGAGAGAGAGAAAAAAAAAAAAGGTGTTTTCTTCCTTTTCGCGTTCGGCGGGCGTGAAAGCCAGCTAGCAGGCCGCGGGCGGACCCCACACATCCGGCGGTGACTTTTAAAGTGGCCCCCGGGCTCCTGGAGGTGTCATCTCCACCCCCGGACTGTCGGCATCTAATCGGCGGGTTAAGTTTAATAGTCGTAACCCCCCCCCCACCACCACCACCACCACCCCACCCCCGTCGCAGTTATTGTTAGCCTGTAGCCTGTTAGCCGGTATGCTAGCTCCGGCGCTCAGGGACGCTGGGCGCAGTCTGTTTGCCCCGGATCGATTCTCCTCCAACTTCCCGGGGGTGTAAATGTGGTGACATAAGCCGGGTTCGGGGGGCCTGGGGAACGGGGTTAGGTGCCGGATGCGGGGTGGGGGGTGTGTGTAGCAGCGGGTCGGGGGTCAAGGGATCGCGGTGGATAAAGTAATTGTCAGGGTTCGACAGCCCCCGAGCTTCCCCTTTTCTTTATTTTACACCGTCTCCTGTCAGCGACCAGCTTCTGTTTACAGCAGCGGGTTGAATGCTCGTGGGCTGTTTTGTGTGTCCCTGTCAACACGGAGTCACACGTTTCCAGCTGTGGCGATTACAGACACACAATCAGAAGTGTTGTGTTTGTGTTGTGCTGTCAGGTTTAATGGCCTTACCGCTCGTATTAGCGTGAAAAACCCCATCAGAGCTGCAGCGCGGTGGCATGTTAGCAAACAACTTAATGGGATAACGCAGCTTCATCCATTTAACTCGGCGACTGGCAGGTTGAGCCCGATGTGTCACTGGCGGCTCCAGTTAAAACGGGCTGCTGGTTTTAACCTCTGCTGGTTTCACTGGGAAAGTCTGCGGGAGCCGAGGCTGCTTGTTGGGGAACTTTTGGTGTCATCGTTGATCCTGATTCTGCAGCAACCACAGGCCACAACCTGACTTTTCATATCATCCTGCCTTCAGTACGTGTGTTCTGGATGCTGGATGTTTTGATATTTTCTCATCTCATCGCCTCATACGTGCACTGGACTCCTGATAATCTCCTGTAATCAAACCCGGAGGGGCTGGATGTGATAAACGCAGTTGTCCGAGTCATCTGCTGCAGACATCCTCCTTTCCAGCCTCCTAGAATAAACTCTGCCATTTTTAAAACTGTGACAGACGCCAAACTGACCAAAACAAAAGAATACCAATATCTCAGAATGAAAAAGAGGTGGATGACACCGGCGGAGATGTCAACAACGAGATTCAAGTGTTTTTGGTGATTACGGGCCGGTGCCAGTGTGAGAAACCAGTAAACCAGTTTAGAAGTAAACCACAATCTGAATCATGATCTGTATCCACACCAAATTTCCACTTGGTCATGGGTGTCCACACTCTACGAGATTGCTGCATTGTTTCTGTAGAAAATTTCACAATGTCAATACACGTGGGTGAAAGATGCTTGATCTGCACCATCCACCACTGAGTTTCGTATATAATCCTGATTACAAAACACACAAACAAAGCATCAGATTAACAGACAGGGGTTAAAAAAAAACATGACCCTCCATGGTGGAGATAACTAACCAAACAGTTTTAGCTATTCCTGATTGACTTTCACATTGTTTCTTGCAGGTGCCATACTGTGACCTGTATGTGAGGTCTAAGCCCTAAAGGAGCGGGTCATAGACGGGAGGAGAGACTCGGGAGAGAAGCATCTGGCCACAGGCGCCTGGATACGCGTTTTTATTTTTTACTCGGTTCCTTAAACCTGCAGCCACAACCAGCAGTTTTGACGGCAAGTGACAACGACCATGGAGGCCATCGCCACATACGATTTCAAAGCCCACCGCTGAAGACGAGCTTAGTTTCAAACGCGGAGGAAGAAGTCCTTAAAGTAAGTGACAACTGTTTGAGTATTCAGTTTTTGGGCCTGGTCTGTATTACTCATAACGGCATGAAGTGCTTGAACATATATTCTTGCTGTTGGGGTTTACTTCCTGTTTGATTTCTTACATCTGTCTTTTTTTTTTATATAAAAAACCCTAGCAACAGTTGCAGTTTAACCAGTTATGCCCATGTTTTATCAAAAAAGAAACTGTACGATTTGAAGCCACCACCACCACCACCACGATGAAGCAGCAGTGTTCAAGACTATATCTTATAATGAGAAGTATTTTAAATCATCAGACACTTGCCTTACCACTGAACCCACATTTGAAAAAGAAAAGAAAACACCATTCAGCTCAGATTGGTCTTAAAACACAAAACGCACTGCTGCATGATGTGACGGTGCACATGGTTATTAATAGAGGCATCAGAACGACAGAATCTGGGGCCTAGATGCTCAGGTCCATTGGAATATAGCAAAGTATTCTCCTAGCAATGCTAAGGCACCGTGGTTTTTAAGAGTCAAAAACACTGCAAGGTTTTTTGTAAGGATTTGTTTCCATTATGAACTATTTAAAGTGCTCTCTGTGAAAAACCCTGGTCTATATCCTCCGGCATGAGAAGCTTATTCAAAGCCTTACTTTCCTGTTGCACGAAAAGCGTTTATGTCATTTCTCTGACCCCGAAGAGGAAGCTAAGAAGTTAGAAAGTACATTCTGCAATTTTCACTGCACAATGATTCTCGTTGGGTTTAAATGCAATCGTCCATAATCCCTCTTGTTTCAAGTCCTAGTCGTAAAGGGCTGGGTGTAAAGGCAGGAGTGTATTAAAAAGAAATAAACTTTTATCTTTTTAAGAAAATGTAATCCAACTAAATATCTTTACTTTTAAAAGACCCTTTGATAATACACAACTATAAGAAACACATCATTTGTATTTACTACTGTTTAATAATACTTCTTAAACAGTCAATTATAGTATTAGTATTGCCACATGCCATTAATACTGGATAATAGAGTAGTGTGCACAATTGTTTTTTATTGTTTTTATATACAGCCTTATAATTGTGTTGTGTGTGTGTGTGTGTGTTGTGTGGTGTGTGTGTGTGTGTGTGTGTGTGTGTGTGTGTGTGTGTGTGTGTGTGTGTGTGTGTGTGTGTGTGTGTGTGTGTGTGGTGTGTGTGTGTGTTGTGTGTGGTGTGTGTGTGTGTGTGTGTGAGAGAGTTGGCTGCTCAGGGGATGAGTGCTGTATTTTCCCTGAATAAGAGATTTCAGAAGGGAGTTTTGAAAAGACTTCTTATCTCAGCGGGGGGGGGTGCCTAGAGCGAGAGGAGAGAAGTGGGCTCAGGAAACACTGAGCTAAATGAGTTCTTATTAAATTTGCATATGAAAAAAGTAAGTACTGTACTCTCCCCCTGATTCCAGTGGCCAGTTCTCTTGATGGAAAGATCTCTAGCTTTTTACCAGATGGCAGAGTTCCAGCCTCCATGTTAATGGGAAATACCACAGCCCCCCCCACCCTCCCTCCTTTAATTGACGTCATTAGAGATGAGATGAGCTGTGCCTTTTGGTGCCTGCGTAATTTCTATTTAACTGAACATTATTTTGAGAAAATGTTCTGCGTCGTCTAAATCGAAAAATTCTCAGTTCCCCATATTTTTTGCATATTGTTGCTCTCAATTTCTCAATTTGTTTCCGTCCTTGCAAAATGCTTTTAGTTTGTAGCTCTGTTTTGCAGAGTGTGTCTGGCTGCATAGAAAACACGAGGATGGTGTTATGTGAAACCTCATTATTCCTCTTCATTCTTCGTATTCAGTCATATGTGTGAAGATCGACTTTGCTTCTAGGCCTGAAGTAAAAAAAAACGACACTAAGCAATGCGATACACAATTACTTCTTAAGTTTGTCAGTCACAACCTGACGTTTAAAATGCGTCTCCACATGTGACTCCAGGGACGAGTTGTGATCTAATTTAACTTCCCTGCTCTCTATTCAAAGAAACAATGATGACATCAGACCAAAGGGTGTTTGTGTTTAGACCAGTCAATCAATATTGTGGCAGTGGCCATAGATAATTCAATGTATGGGACCTAGTGAAGCGGGTCAGAGGACTGTCAGCTGAGTAGCCGTCCTTCGTATATGTGGCCCAGGGACACATTGACACTCGCACTGTTATAAGAACGTGGCCACACTCACCAACTCAGAGCTGTCCACCACAGACGGATTGTAGATACAGATCTGAACAGGGTCTATAATCCACCTCAAACACCCAAGCTGGCACACCATGTTAACACCATGTAATACCATGTTAACAGACAGTTCTCTCTGATGCCCACATCTTCTACACAAAGTGGCTTCAAAATGAGATGATAATATAATGCCCAACATATTTGACCAAAGCCAGTGGGCTGAATACGTGAGTGAACAATCTTAAAGATACAAAAAATGCTTTGCAGGTTATTTCTGCCCAGAGAACCTGAATTTGAAACGTGGAAAGAAAAGCCTGCATCAGTGTTGCCTCGAGCGCCGTCCACATTTCATCTGAATCATTTGTTGGCTGCTTTGCCCACAGGAGCAGTTCACTATTTTAGACTGAAGTAGCACGATGTTTGTCAGAGACCATCCCCCCCCTCTCTTCTTTCATCCTCTTTATCCTGTTCTCCTCTTTTATTCCTCTTTGCTGTGCTCATACATTAGTTCTCAAGTCTGAATGTTTCCCCCTCAGGTAATTTCTGAGAAACAGGATGGAAACAGGCTCGTGTCATTTACTGAAACCTCCTGCTACACAGGTTGAACCCCAATTCGATGTTAGTTTAAACGGGACTAGAAGGCTGCAGATGAGTCTGTTGGTTTGCTTGGTAACAGTTATTTCATGTATCGCCAGGATGTCACCAAGAAAATGGTAAATTTGCAGCTACTTAAGAGCGCCAAATCATTATAGTGATAATTTCTCTCTTAAAATTACAACATCCTGGTTTCGAAAGAAGTGAAAATGAGCTCATGCATAGTCAGGGTACCAATTGTGCAGAGTTTGGCTATGGCTTGTCTGGTGTTCGCTGTGATTCTGATGAAGCCTTTGCCTTGTTTTAATTATTTCCAAAGAACACGAGTAGTAAAACTACAACATCACGCTCTCTCTCTCTCTATCTCTTTGCTCTTTGCCTTCTGCTTTGTATACCAGGTTAATATTTGGTTACATAATAGCTCCTGTAACATAACCAATTGTTCTCTTAGTTGGCAACACCACCATGAATAATAACGTGCTCAAAATATCTTTTGGCACAGTTTCCGTTTGTCTTTTTCCATGTACACTTTACCCTGTGCCGTACAACATGCTGCACAAGTATTTAGAGAAGTGCGTGTAAAGAAGAACCTCTCTGAGGTGGAGTGTGCTTCCTTGTGGCTTCTTTTGCCTCCATCACCAGTGCTATCTGTCTGCTGATACTAATACTAAACAGCTCTGCTCCCGGGACAAAGGCTCCCTCTCATGAGAGAGCCGGCCTGTGTTCAGGCTTTGCTTGTATGTAGCATCCTTAACTTCTCACTAGTTCCAGTATCAGTGGGAGATGGCGGCCTGTGTTGCTGTCGACATACAGGCTGATCTGTTTTACTGATTGTATTTCACACTATCATCATCACGCATGTGAATGTGAACTGCACGGGATGATTATTCATTGGGTGAACGCAGATGAAGGGAAGCCAGTGTGGTCGGGACCTTTCATGAGACTGTGTAGGAAGTATGATCGGCGTGAGCAGTACATTTAGTTTAAGTCTGAGAGACTCAACAGAATTCACTGTGTTCAAGGCCAAATATTAGGCACCTCCAGCTCTGGCTTGTTGCCACAAAGCTACTGCTTTCAGGAAAGGGCCTTTTTTTTAATCACTTATCTAAAAGTCTGCCAGTAAGGAAATGAAAATAACTTTTTAATCATTATATATGTAAATGCAATGTCACGTCTTGTGATCTACTAGAGAATTTCCTTTTGTTTTCTATTTGTCTTTGCAGTAGTGATTGTTTTACTTTGGCTGTGTCCCGATGAAGGGGGCCACCTCCATCAGAGGATGTGGTCTACGTGGCCCATGAAGGAGGCAGCCATCGTAAGACACGTAGACTGGGAATCCCAAAAGGAAAGGAGACTGTCTGCCGTGATTTGTGTCACCATCTCGCCCCCCCCCCCCCCCCCCCCCCCCCCCTTTACCGCTGGCGCCAAGCAACAGAGCGGCAGTTAGACACAACGAGAACGTATTAATGCCCCTTGGATTTTTAACACGCACAGTGGCTGTTAGATTTAGTTCAAGACACTCAAACGAACTTACAATAAAAGTGTAAGCATCAAACTTTTTTTGCTCGCTTTCTCCAGAACCGCAATGAATCCTGGGATGGGACAGTCTAGTTTTGCCACTGTGACACAAACTGTCTTCAAATGCAGCCTCTGAAGGACGTGGCCCCTGAAATGAGACGCGGCCCCCGTAATCTGCATCAGTTAAAAGATCCCATATTGTCTACTGTCCCCGAGACGTTCAGTAATCAGGTTCCACACCTGTGGGGGCCGGCAGTGTGTCTCTGTGACTCACAGCTGGTTGACCAGACAAGGCTCCCCTCTAATTTGCAGCCCTGAGTCTCACACCGGCATTTAGGTCTCTCATGTGCCAGCTCATGAGTAGCGCAGCGCTCCTGTCACTTTATAACCCGTCCCCCCTCCAGTCCTCCTTCATACGACAGACGCTGAGCACGTCGGAACCATTAAAGTTTAATGCAGTGTCTCTGCTGTTATAATTAAGTGACTACTTTTATTACACATGTTGCTTTTTTGCTCCTTATCTGTCAGTCGCACACAGAGCTGCCAGCACCTTCCTGTTTTATCTTTACAGCCAGTTCCAAGAAGTTCAACTGTTTCAACTTCTCTCGTGATCTGAAACTAGAGATATATTTGCTGTTTGAAATTTAGATAAGAAATAAGAACATTTATCTTTTAAATGTACCTGTATTCTGGGCTCAGTTTTTAAGTTGTGGGTTTGGTTCGTTTTGTAGAACCTGAGGCATGTGCATACGCTTTTTAACATTACTTAGAATCTGTGATTGAAGCATTTAAACAGACGAGGATGACAGTATAAAAATCAATAAGGGCTGAACCATCATCCTTCATCATATCCGCAGCCGTCTCCCGCTCAAATACACAACGACCATGTCACAAGAGCTAGTGTAAGGTTTCAGATTTAATCCAACTCAACCAGCTATATCTAAACGGGCCCGTTACAGACCACATAGTTGTTTGACCAGTGTTATAATCAAATCAGCTGTTTTCAAAGCTATTTCTATATTTTCTCTTTCTGCTGCTTCAGACCGTTCACATGACTGCGATGACCAGCCCAGACTGTGCCACTGTGTCTGTAAAACAGATCTAGAGGCGAAGCAGCCGGCGTGTGGAGGCCACAGTCGACGCTGGTCATTGTCCTGTGCACTTGTTCTCATTTCCTCCTTAAATAAATAAAGATTAACAGCCCTGCTAGCTGGCAGAATTAGCTCCCATCAGCAGATCTTTGAACCCTGACCACGGAGCTTCGTGTAAGATCCGCCTTTCCACTCCGTCACTTCTGCAAACTGTTGTCTCCAGATTCAAAGTGTTTTCCTATTTGAACTCTGCTCAAGTCCCGTTCACTATATCAACATTATACTGCGGACATAAATCAGAAAGGAAAAAGCCATAAAGTCAAAGTGACGGAGCTTTACAATAGATCAGTGTTAGACCGGACACTCTGGGGAACATTAAGCCACTCACTGGTCATTATGTGAGGCAAAATGTCCCCTCAATAAATGTCAGTTATTATTACAGTGAGAAATTAAAAATTATATCTCGGAGATAAAAAAACAAAGAATCACTGTGCATTTGAAGGAGTTTCTAAGTAGCTACCATTCAGCTTGTGAGATTTTAGCAGACAGGGCCAATGAGTGTTAGAAATTGAACGCTGCTGAATGATTAACAGGTTTGTTGGGAGCGATTTCTTTTTGGCTCATCAGACCAATTTCAGGTATTTTTCCAAAGTAAATTTCCTGGTTCAGACAAGCTTTTCAACTGAATGTGGAAGAAAGTATTTTTCATTGAGAAGGAACTTGTAGAAGTTCATTCACACTGCCTCCAGCCGTGTGGGAGCCCACAGTCAACTTGGGCTTAGTATCTGCAGTACAGTTGTCTAGTCTGAACCAGTATTAGTGTGTGTGTGTGTGTGTGTGTGCGCTTACATTAACGCCACAGCGTAGCTGTTTTCACATCCTGTTTGACGTGTCTTCCAACCCCCGGCAACTTCCTGTGTCTCCACTGCAAACTCCAGCAACTCGCACACTGTGCATCTACCCCACCGCAGCGAGGGGTGGGAATCTCTAAGCCCCTCACGACTCGACTCCGATTCAGAGGGCTGCGATTCGATGATAAAACGATAACTGATGCATCAAAGAATTTAATTTCTATACATGATTTATTTTGTCATCGCTGTGCATCTTCACCAGCCTCCTGATTTGTGCTGTAAAGTATTTTAGACTGTTATAAGTGTGCTGTAATTTACAAAATAAGGTTTTCAATTCATAAATCAGACAACAGTTTATAACAGTGTTCAGCATCGAGGTGTTTTACTCCGCTGGTCAACAAGAGATTCTGCTCCTCTGCTCTTTTCTAATCACTCACACTTAGAGCTGATCTTTATAAAAAAACGTCTGAATTCATATTCATGTTCCTGGATAAAGGGGGGGGGGGGGGGTCGCTTCTTCTGCAACAATGAAGTGTGTTGTGTGATAATCTGCAGGAGTGTGTGCGTGTGTGTATATTTATGTGTGTGTGTCTGCCCCTTCTCTGTCGCTCCTCACACACAAACTGACAATCACATGTGTTTAGTTATTAATCGATTATGTCGCATCATGAATCTGGATCGTTCCGGTCACTTTAACCCTGATGTCCTGACTGTGCGCGTCTCGTGTTGAACATCGTGCGCACATGTTTTGTTTACATCCGTGTCTCATGAACTCTAAAGCGAAACACAAAGTAAACTTCAGTAGGGTTCAGTTCCTAATAACTAGTGTTTATTGTAAATGTGTAAAGTGAGCAGGAGAGTGGAGGGAGGACACTGAGGCAGGAGACTCTGACACGGTAAAAGACGGCCGGACCTTTTAACGTGCGTCTGTCCTGATCCTGGATCAGCACTGGTTTTAATTTTGCAGCAGTGGAACGTCGCTAAAACAACGAACGTAGCGGGGAAACTTGAATCGATTATGTTCGATGCAGAGTTGCCCACAAAAAAACAATACATTTCCACAGCACTGGAGTTGCACACAGATGCACAGACCGTTGTGACACAGACATTTAGAAATCCACTTCACCTAGAAAGGGTCTTTTTTTAGACTCTCCTTGTGACATCTTCTTGTACCTCTCTCTGGGTCGTGTTATAGAAGAGGAAAGAGCTTTTAGCCTCGTTACTCTAACACTATCTCTGAAGGTCCACCACCCTCCCCTGATTAATGGCTCCCTCATTGCCTATTAGTGCTTACGTATTGATTTCCCTTCCCCGTCCACTTGACCACTGAAGAGTTGTATCGGCGCTTCCTTGTGACGCTTGAATGTCTTAAATCCCAACAAACTCGTAAGCCGTCATTAGGGGCTGAGCTCCGGATCCAAATTTCAGCTTTTTGATTCCCTTTCCTTCCCGAACACTCGAGGTCCCAGTCAGCTGTGGTTTTCTTGTGGATTCCTTGGCTGGCTCTGTGAAGCAACCGTACAGATGACTGCTGGTGGGGGGGGGGCAATAAATCGCTGCTAGGTTGCTCATCGTGCACTTCTTTGATAAAGTGGCGACTCACCCTACTTACGCTGCCAAAGGCCTCGTAGGATCTCACTGGAGTCCAAGAGACTGCGTGTGTTCGGCTCACATTTGCATAGGAACAGGCTGTTTTCTAATTAAAAGCTGAATCTCTGGGGAGAAAGCTCAGATAAGTGTTCCGGCTCTTTTTTCCTCTCTCGTCTTCCTTGTGTAATTAAAACTGTGTGACATTGTTAATGTAAGAAAACTACTTTTTTTTCGAGGGACTTGTTATGGAATATAGCTAAAGGCCATGGCCCACAAAGAAACACTCTCTTAATTGTGCTTCAGAATGTGATTTCTCAACACAACGAATGCAACCCTATCTGCTTTCGAAGTTCTAATCACATTACTAACCTTGTATGGAAGCAACACTACGGCCATCCCTCCCAACAGAAGTTTATACTATACCTGAGCTCGTATTCCAATCGTACTGGTGTTGCTTTTCTTGTTTACACTTTACTGAGCTCTTACATTGATTTTCCTTCGTAAAACAGTAGCAGCCAAAACAGTGTGAGAGCTAAGAGGACGGTCGTGGTCTTCTTCTGAAGAGCAGACATGGTCACCTGCAGGCGTGTTGTTTGCAGCGCCAATGGAAGATGGAACTGCAAATATTGCCTTAGCTTAGTAATGGAAAGAAGTGTGTTTGCAGTGACCATTTTGGCCTTTCTCCCCTCTCGTTGTTGGCTTATTTTTACGTCTATGAATTCTAAGAAAATGTTCCAAGTCGACATATGGCAGCAGGCCTAGCTGGCTGACACTGATTTGTCCCAGCAACTACCCACTCTGGTCTAATAGCTGCCCAGCTGGGCAAGGTTTAATGTGTCAGCACTCACGCCCGTGCTGGAGCTGGGGTTGAAAGCTGCCCTCTTAAATTGATACTCTCTCGCTCCCTCTATTTCTGCTCCTTGCTTGCTCACACGTTGCCAGATCCAGTGAGTGTCTTTGCTCAGGAACAGCCTGTAGATGTTTTATAACAGACAATTAATGGACGTATTGATCATCATAGTCTAGCCTCTTATCCGATTGCATTTTTGAGCACGTAGACACAACACAGAGTTTTTTTTTTTTAGGGCAGCATCGAGTTCGACAGCGTGGTTCTGGGTAGAATAGAGATTTCGATTATCAACCATGATATCTGAACCGTCCAAGGCAGATTTGCCGCAAGCTATGAGATTGTGAAACCGTGTTATGTGCCCCTGTAGACGGATGCAGGCACCGTAGACACAGTCTAATTCTGAAATTAACTGCAGGCGAATTGTGCAGCTCATGTAATCATCAGCCGTCTGAAGCAGGAATTAGGACAGCTCTGTGTCTTTGATCGCCACACGTGGACATAAACATCTCAATTGATGTCACTCAGACTATGTCCAGTCTGTGCGTCTCTCACAGTCAAAAACAACCATCAGAACAAAGATTAAACCTTTATTATTCTTTTTGTGTTGGCTGTGCTAGTTTCTTTACAATAGAAAACAATATTTTAGATGCAGGTACATGTAATGGGAACAAAGAAGAAGCTTTGCAGAGTGGGAATGAAAAATCAGCTTTCCCTTTCAGTGGATTGATGGGGCATCACAAAAAGGCATTCAGTTAGTCAGCTACCGCAGATGGAGGCCGGTGCATGCTGCAGAATAAAACATAGCGAGTTTGGCTGCTCTGAAAAAGAGATGCCCTCATTTTATGTTATTTGCCCTTGAGGAGTTTTCCTAAGCTGATCACAAGGATTGTGATTCTTCAGTGGTCCACTGTCTCCTTCCTCTGATCTCTCCCTCCTTCCCCCTCTCTCGCAGCTTCTGTCACTGTTTTGCGTCTTATTTATTTTTTTACCTCCTCTCCGGCTCCATCTGCTTCTCTTCTCACTGCTCCAACTCTCTGTAGTGTAAGAGTGTGAGTCAGAGCGCTGTAATTAGGCCTCACTCCTTCTCATCCCTCCTGATGTGCCATAAAGACACTGACAGCTGTATTTAAACCAAAAGTTATCATTCTCTCTCTTGTGGCTTCCTTCTCTCTGCTCAGCTGTAGCTCCCACTCAGCATAAAAGTGAAAGATAGTCTGATTTGTGTCATGTTTAATAAATTAAAAATACACGATTGACACGGCTCTAATGATCTATGTTCCATGACGTGATTGATTCTCAACCTTTGGCTGACGCCGCCTTTTTGTAGTTTGCCAGTGGTGGATGTTTGCTGCTCCAACAACAGCTGCTGAAGCTCGGACACAAACACGTCCTCAATCCTACATATCACTTCAAGAGTTATTCCTAAACACACACACTTTTCTAAGCTGTCACATCTGTTTACTGCACAGCAGATTTTGTCGCGTTTTTAAGCCGGAGTCATCAGAGGGCATCACCAACGTAAACTGTGCTGAGAATTCAAGCTGTGATAAACAACAGCATCATGTCAGAGAGGAGCACCCCCCCTCTACCCAGCTGCCTGAGTCAAATTGATGTTGAGAGGAGCCGGGCTAAGCCAAACTTATCCTTCCATATCAGTTATCATACTTCCACTGTTAGAGTTTGCCTGCTGCATTATTCTACCCCCCCATCACTAACTTTTGCATCCTGGACACATTAATCCAAAGGATGTTGGCAACTTCATGCAACGCCCCCCCCCCCCCCCCACTCTGGGTTACTCTTTGATACGACTCGCTGAAACAATCAGCCAATTCAGCAGAATTCAAATTATTCAAGAAATTTTTTATTTTGGTGGGAACTAAAAGGGAAGGAAAAACAAATCAAAGGCATCAGTATCAAATTGTTAAGTTTTGTTAATTTAAGAAGACTTCCAATTATTAAATCAATATCAGACTGATTTAAACCGTCTGTATGGTTCACGTATGTCTTGTGTCTCCAGCTGTGGGGATGTTGTTTCTTTTGCCGGTTGTCCAACAGCGACTTTAATCCCTGGATGGGAGGTGTTGTTTGTTTGAAGCTACAATCGCTGCTCCACGTGCTACATGAAGGAGATTCCCCTCGTGCTAATGGCCTCGAGCATTACTTTAATTAGACCAATGTTATAATCTTTTTATTTGCCAGAATCCAGTGTAATCTCCTGTGTTCTTCTGCATCAGGGTGGCACTCGTTGCCTCCCCGGCTCTGACCCGTCCCCGTGTAAGTCTGCAGCCTCCCTGCTGGGAGCTAAAGAGGTCAAACTCGTTTTAACGGCTTTTATGGGTTTTTCTAACACTGTTATTCTAAACAAAGCAAAAACTGGGCTTGTCTGGGTCTTACACTCATCTCACCCCCAGAACCTGCTGTGATATTTAAATCCGTCTCTCTCCACATCCTCCGTCCTGAGCAGGGACGGGAACCTTTTTCCCGTAAAGGGCTATTTCCATTTTTAATACCATCCTTCAGGGGTAATATTAAATTATTGAACACGTCTCACTAACCTCTCTAATGTGGTTCCTGGAACTGCTCCTCCTTGGCTGGACGTCTGATGTCAGGTGATAGTGATGATGATGGTACTTGCAGCTGGTTTTAAAACAACTTGCTCAAACATATCTTTAAACATATTTCATAGCACCTTGTATCAAACTATTGTGTTACGACCCAGATGCCAGAGGGTTCCTCAGCCCTGGTCTGGAGTAATGTAATTATTTATCCTTTGTGATAACACGCTGAGGGTTTTTAACACCAGCATCACCCACTTTCTCCAAAGACGTGATCCCACAGCGTCTGTGTACTGTCCTGTAAACTGCACTGTTCGGGGGGGGGGATCAGTTTCTCCTCTGTGTAAGATCTGGTGCCTCAGTGTGGTTCACCCCCAGCTGCCTGTATGTCAAAATACCAGGCCTCAAATTCCATTCCTGCTGGAAAGCCACACAGTTGGTACACACACACACACACACACACACACACACACACACACACACACACACACACACACACACACACACACACACACACACGGTCAGGCATGTACTTGGATCTAGTCCCGCCTGATACCCCTGTATTGTCTGCTAACATCTCATGTTTAGGACTAACTTTATCGGACTATTTCTTATATTTTAATAGTTCCTCCTCTTCTCTAGTCAGTGTCTGCACATGAACTGAGGGGAAATTTTGATGTAGGCAAATGCAAATATGTTATTTAGAGGGCAGCACTTACAAGAAACCACTTCCTTACTCAATCTGTCTCATTCTGTGGAACTGGGGTTTGTATTTTGTAACATACGACAGCATTTTTGGTTAAGAATTAAAGATCTGCGGTGTCATCCTCTGTCTGTATTTCCTCTTTGCTTGGACTCTTCTTAGAATCTTTTCATTTTCCAGGTACACTCTTGTAATTGACCATTTTCTGTGATCCCATTAGAAAACCAAGCAGCGTTTTAATGTTGTCATTATTTCCACCTGCAGAGCAAATAAGCAGAAAGGAGCACGACCAGGTTTATTAAAAATGGCAGAGCCAACCAGCTTTGGCCTCTGAGGGTCCGATGAAGCTTTAGCCCGTCTATCTTTGTATCTGGCTGACTGGCCGCACGCTGAGATTAACTCACACTCCAGGGTAATCCCTGCTGCTGATTTATTACAATCCCGTGTGGACTGAGCAGACATGTGGTTTATTTAGCATCTTGTTTTCTCTGACCCTACTGTCTCTCGCTGGACTTCACTTTCCACCTCCGTCTTGTGTTTAGAAGCAGCCGTACGTTCACTTCATGTTATTACCTTTTGAGTATGGTTATTTCTTTCAACATACTTATTTTGTAAAGGATTTACTAGGTGACATTTAGGTTTAAGTGACAGGAATAGGAAATTAGGGATTTTTATTTAATCTCTTCACTTCCAACTTAATCTGTGTTTGCTCTGCTTTGGTATCAGCATTAATTCAGATATTTACCCCACACACGTCCTGTACTGACCCAACACTAAAGGTCACACGCTGAAACCAACTCCTCTCCTTTAGTCATAATGTCTGTTCATGTAAACAACAAAAATCCTTTGACATGATTATAGGATGCAAGTCGCCTTCTTGACTTTTCATTTCATGACAGAGAAGAGAAGAACAGAAATCCTATTATGTTGCGTCGGTTTCCCCACATCTGATTAAATAAATCTCTCCACTGCGAAGACAACGCAGCCCTGGGAAGATTATTACTGACGTTGAAACTCAAGATGTTGTGTAATTCTGTGGGTTTTATAGAGATGTACCGAATAAATAAACATGTCCGTGACATCTACACATGTTGAGCGTCACACACGGGTTTGTGGAGTGGAAGTGCTTTGTCTTGTGTGTGTGTGTGTGTGTGTGTGTGTGTGTGTGTGTGTGTGTGTGTGTGTGTGTGTGTGTGTGTGTGTGTGTGTGTGTGTGTGTGTGTGTGTGTGTGTGTGTGTGTGTGTGTGTGTGTGTGTGTGTGTGTGTGTGTGTGTGAGAGAGAAAGTGAAAGAAAGAGGGGGAGGCCGTCTGCAGTGGCAGCTGTGGAGGAGATAATCCACGGCCTGAACCTTAGCCTCTCAAATACCAACTCTTACAACTATTGTGGCTCAATCAGATTAAAAAGACAAAAAAAAAAATGAGAGAGAGAGAGGGGGAATGTCTGTCATCCACAGAAGTGCAGCAGCACAATGCTGGCTCAGCTGGGAACAAAGGGACGGAGCTCAGTCTCACACAAAGCTGCGGTTGTCTCCTTTCTGTATGGTTTATAAAAAAAATAAAAAAAACTGCCAGCCAAGCAAATATTTTATTTCTGCTTTTCCTCATGAGCTGCCATTGTTTCACTTTTGAGAGTCGTGAGATGTAAGCGAGTTCAAATGTCGCTCCGAGGACATAACGCGACCGTTTAATGTGATGTATTTTCAAAGTGTACAATCTTTCACTATTTTAATATCCAGGCCGACGGTGTTTATCTTTTACAAGCTGAGCAAATGTCTCAGAGCTTGAAAAGACCACGTGACTCAGTTGTCAGGGGTTTGTGTCTCATCGGACATGCAGATTCAGAAGAAGTTGAACTTGACTCAAAGCAAATGTTTTTACACTCTGGGAAATCCACTGACTCACTTATTGCAGTTTGGTGAGAAGATCAACAGCAGTTTCGTTTCTGTACGGCAAACATGAGGCTGCAGCCGGTTAGCTTCGCTTTGTTCAAATACCAGAAACGCAGGGAAACTGTTTCGCCCCGACACGGTAACTCTGCCGGTTGCCTAGCGACAGCTCGGATCCAAGGTTTATAATCTGACGTAAAACTGTGAATCCTTGTTTTTACACTCACCTTTTCTCTGTGGATTAAACCAACATCGTGTATCATGTTGATTGAGTCGCACATGAGCTGAACGGCTGCACAGACTCAGTGACGATCCTCTGAACTGAAACATGTTTCACAAAGTGTCCCACTGCTTCGATGCTGTTCACATCTGACACTGTCCAGGGGGAGACTTCAAGTTGCTGCACCACAACAGTGAAAACATGACACTCTCATAGTTTGGTGTTTTTTATGATGGCGCGAGAGACAAAGCAGAATCTTTTATTCACATCAGCGTTATTCACGATGTGGTTATCAACACTCTGGTCACAAGTTCTGTTTTGTGTAAAAGACGACAACATGTTTTTGTGCATTATTTTTTATAAGATGCTCGTTGTGCAACATTGCATATTTTTCTGTATCGAGCTTGAGATTCACATCTTCATCCTGAGGTTTCTTTTGTTTGTTTTAATGGATCCTCAAGAGCCATGCAACACTTTGCCTTGTTGTCATCTGAGTCGTCGTCCCACAACAACAAAAGAGTTTATGTAAACACCGCAACATGTGACACCCCCGATTAGTTTCATTTGACTGTGTGAGTGTTATCATGCACTGGGATGTTGAAGGTTCATGTTTATGTAATCCCGACTTGCAGATTGTTTACGTCTCAATCATAACGTGCTTTGGGAGTTTTCACAGCATTTAGCAACATCAAAAATACGACAGTTACCAACAGCTCCACGTTGCACATCCTGGGTTAGACTGTAAACGAGAGGGATGTAACTTCAGACATTGCTTTGTCACATGTTAATACAAGTAACTCATGTAAACATCATCAAAATATAATAATAATAGGGTCAGTAGTATTGTTTATGTTTATACAGTGTGTGGTCCGTTTGTGAATCTCCTGGAAAAAATTCACTTAAGCATCTTAGCAATTGAAATAAAGCTCCGGCGAACTGTATATCGCAGCACCTGCTGTGCTCTATTATTAACTTCGCTTGTAGACTGGGCAATTATTTCAGGTTGCCGGGGTTCACGAGGACCGGAGGCGCGTGGAGCTGCCAGACACATTCTGTCACTGCTGGAGAGAGCCGCGTTATTTATCACTGACATCAGTTAAATGTGGACGGTGTGAATTAGTGTAAGGCCGATCTTTTTCAGGGTGTTAACTGTTAGACCGTTAATATATGACTTTATTTTAATGGAGAGTGCTTTGGAGCATTGGGGGGGGGGGGGGGGGGTTTGGAGTAGATGCTTGCCAACATGTGGGGATGAACTATTGTCTCCCTGACTTCTTAACAACTCTTCCAGCTACAACACGCATCTTGTTCTCCTCCAGTGTTCGCTGCTCTTTGTTTGTTTGAAAGTGTCTCGGCTTGTTTGTGTGTTTGTGTATATGTGATAAAATGCGGTTTCTGCTTTCTCACTGACTAACTTTACACAGCACCTTTTTTTTTTTTCTTTCCTTCCACTCAGCACTGCTCGCAGCCTGAGGGCAAGGCACGCTGTGCTGTGAGCCCGATTCCCTGAATCTGTTTTACTCAAGCACACATGGATCAAGCAAATCAGTCACTCGCACCGTCACATGTTGCTCATGCCTGTGAGCCCAGGGCGTTGTTTTAGCGTCTCGAAATTAGATTCCCTGTGAGTCAGTACTTAGTGTCAGAGCACGACAGCTAAGAGCGAACACAAACGCTGGGATGTGTCACAGAGTACAAGATATGGAGAGTGTGGTCATGTTTTGTTAGGTTCTGCAAAGAGGAGTGTTATTAAAGTTCACAGTATTAGTACTGCTCAGGCCCGACACTCCCATTGGCCCTCACAGTTTTTGCTGTGGTTTCTGTAGCATGTTGGTAAAATGGTTAACGCAAGATTGCTGAGTGGCACAATTTTATTGTTCTGACTTGTTTGTTTTTTCCCCCTTTGACCTTTTTAGCTATTCGAGCATCATGTTGCTATGAATGAGAATTAGCGTGAAATTCTCCTGATTCCGACGATCACCTGATGTTTCCTCTGGCTCCACCATGAAGCTGTAATTTGTGGCTTTTCAGTGAGATGTCTCAACAGCTGTGTGGATGAATTAGTTGAAAAATAATTTTTATACAAGCGCCATATCTTTCTTTGACAAACCTTAAACAATAGCTTGTGTAGCCACGCTATTTAATACAAACGCTCTTGGTCCCAGAAGGATGAATTTGAATATCTTTGATGCCCTGAACTTTCATGTCGTGCCATCAGCGAACCATGAGCTGACGGAGCCTCGCATGTCGGCGGTCCGCCGGCCACAAGGCCACACAATGTTGGAACAGTGTCCCTGTGAAAGCATCGGCTCTTAAAGGTCGGTCTGGTGTGTCAACACGCAGCCCAGAGGCTCAGGCCCTTTGTCTGAGTCTTGGCTCTGACAGCGTTGCATTGACTCTTGTAAACACACGAACCCTGTCTGACTCTTCCCGTCTCTGTGAACCACAGTTTACCCCAATATCTGCAAGTCCACTGAGTTACACACTGTACATAGATGGGCACTCGCACCCCCGCCCCTATTTAGGTTTTCGGTCCAAGTCTTGTGCCGGGTTAGAGGACAGCTGGCCGACTGCACAGGGGACAGCTGCCTCGGGTTGGGTGGGGGGGAAATTATGAATTTAGGAAGAGCGGCGGAGCGAAGCAACAAAAATAATGATTTTGAAAAAAGACGGATATAAAGAAAAACCTGTTTTAGTCCGACACGCATCAAGTCTTGTTTCTCACAATCTTTTCTTTTGCATTTTAGATTTGTATACAATCTGCTGATCGGTGTTGGATAAAAGTTATCAAATGAACCTTAGCTGCTTTTTTCAGTGTTTTATTTAAAAGCCGGGTTGAGGATGAGTCAGAGCTGTGGCTGGATTTTCCTCCGAATATGACAAGTTGTTGGTGAAAAGCAGAAGTGCAACCGTGATTTTTACAGTTTGTGTAGCACCGTTAGGAAAAGTAGTTTTCTTATCCTCCCTATTGTCCCTTTATCTGAATCTGCTGTGTTTTGCTTTTAAGAAACAAACCTACTGTTAAGGTGTTGTAGTAGAAATATAATATTACATAAGGTCTTAATGGCTTCTAATAACCCAAACACAGCATCAATGACCTGACGTTCACTTTGGAGGAACATTTCTCATTGTTTTTAAAACAGACCAAACTCGTGAGAAGCATTTCTGCGGCTGCTGTAGCGTGAAGGTTGATTTCCTTCAGATTTACCAGCACACAGATATTTTTAATATTCACTTGGACACACATGGACGCATCACTGGCACCCCCCCACTCCTTCAGTAGCTGTCAGACATGAGTCACAGCTGTGTCACTGAGGCCTGATGCTGCACACGTCACATACAAACACACAACTGCTCTTTAAACCAGTTAGAATCTCATCTTCTGAAGTACTGGTAGTTGTTTTTTATCAGGTTGTATTTGCCTCGTCTGCCGTCGGTTGTGAAGTTACTCAATATTTGCTCGGCAGTTCTCCAACACGCACCTTCTGAAGTCACAGGAAATGAAATTGATGGTCGTAAAAGCTATATTTAGGAGGGTGCTTGCTTTTCCATTGTTAATGTTTGTGTGTGGCACTAACCTGAAGTACTTCTCTCTCCTCTGCTCTCTGTCCACACCAGGTATTAAATGAAGAGTGTGATCAGAACTGGTACAAGGCCGAGCTAAACGGAAAAGACGGCTTCATCCCCAAGAATTACATAGAGATGAAAGCCCATCCGTGAGTATTACACATGCATGTTACTACAAGTAGAGTTTTTATGTATTTGTGAAATTGTGTGTGTGTGTCAAACAATTATAAATTTCCCCTGATAAAGCGAAACAAGGAGATATTTACAAGCAAACGTGCTGTAGGTTTCCAACACTTATATTTACATTAATAAGATAATTATACATACGACTGAATAAAGAAAATGGTAAAATCGAACACACATAAACCATCAGTTTCTGAGGTTAATTAGGTTAAACTACTCCTGTCCTGTTCACCCTTATAGGACTGCAGTGCCCTGGCCTCTGTGTGTGTGTGTGTGTCTGTGTCTGTGTGTGTGTGCGTGTGTGTGCGTGTGTGTGTGTGTGTGTAACCACTTTAGACGACGCCTCACAGAATCCTTAGAGGACATTACCTCTGGCCCTGCGCTCAGTGCCAGATTAGCTCTCTCTTTATTAATGTGCTCGAGGCCCCTTGCTCTTAATTGAATATTGACCTCCCTGCATCAGAGCTGTGGAGCTGTCAGAGGGTCATTGTGCTCGGGCCTTCTTTTCTTTAGCGTCTTTACCGCTGTTGATTTTTATTTATTTTTTATCTGCCCTTTGTCCCCGTGTGGTTGATAATGCTCACGTGTTAATAGTGGAATCGATATCCAGCTGCGTCTCACATCATCAGTGTCATCGTGTAGCTTCTCAAGGGTGTTAACAGCCTTTATATAACGTTATCAGCACTTTAAATACTTAATGCAGTGTCTCTATAAGTTAATATACATGCAGAAGAGAAGTGCCAACACTTACTCGCTCGGGAGCAATGTTTTCATCACCGCAAAAAACCACTGAACCAATTTCATTGAAACTTGGAGTTTAAAACATTTTTCATTTTCAATCTTCTTGGGAATTCCTCAAGAAACAAGGCCAAGATCTTTATGAACGTTAGTAGGAATATGTGTTGTGCTGTTTGTAAGCAGTCGCTGGTTTCACACTGCACAGGCCTGGGATCAGCTAGTTTCCTCTTGGACGGGTTGGGACAGAAACGTTATCGTGCGTTTGAGGATGAAATGTCTACACGAGAAAACAAGAAGATCTCTTAAGGGGCTTCTTGTAACCTGACACTTGGGAGAGCATTACCTTACGAATAAAATATGACTGCACCCAGTTCGAATTCACCCCCCAACTCGCCTGCTAAGAACTAATCTAACACCTCCTGTCTTTTTGATTGTTTACTTTCCGGTAAACATGTCGACGCAGCGACGTTCGTGCAAAACCAAACTCTTCATGTATCTGAAGAGTTTCCCACTTAAACGCTTTTATTGTCAAATTGCATTCAGGCCAAATTCCCACTAAGGCCTGATCCATTTCAGTGTTTAGTGAGAGCGAGAGGTTTTTCTAATGTCTCCTGTTCTGCTCCGATGGCCTCGGTGTCCCCGCCCACTGTTCAGTGCAATGTGAGTCAGTTGGTGCAGTAGAAGAATCTGGTGCATGTCTCTCTGATTCACTGTGATGCAACACGTGGGGTTTCTACTCGTCTTCAGAACGAGAGATTGCTAAATGTTGAATTGAATACAAACTGTCTCGCACTAGAAACACTGGTAATGGTGATGATGTGGCAGGGGTTTGCCTTTGTCCCCCCCCCCCCCCGATGTGGTGACAATGAAGTGTCGCCCGGCGCCCACACAGGCCAGCAGACACACACACACACACACAGCTGTGGGCACAATACAGGCCTGCTCTCCTCCCAGTCCAAGTGCTTTCTGTATGTGCACAGATCCACAGCCCACCAGTGGCTGTGGGTTTGTTGCTGACGCGTTAACTTTGCGTGACAAGCGAATAAGGCGGCTCCCACACCACTACGTTTCGAAAGTGGCGTTTTCAAACTAAAACGATCTCTGTCCAAAGGGACTGGAAGCGTTGGGTTGTTGGTAAAATGCCGAAGTAAGCCACGCAACGCCAGGATCTGTAGCGGAGTTGATGCGTTTTCTAACAAATCTCCGTAGTGTGGAAGAAGCCCTGGAGCTTTCACATCACAGGGAACGTGTGAGTGTGTGAGAGAGAGAGAGAGAGAGAGAGAGAATGATATTCCTGTCGTTTCCTGGGCTCCATTAATTGCTGCACTATCACTTTTATCCATCAAGAGAATCAGGGCGCAGCTCTGCTGTGTTTCCAGGCTCAGACACGAAGCGGTTTAGGAGAGTTGACCATTTCATTATTGATTTTTCACCTACGTGTAAAAGAGCCTGGATGTCATCTTTTGGGCTGACTGTACTTTTTAATTATTTACACAAGTAAAGAGCTTTTACTGGCTTTGTCTCCCATTCGCCTCTTCCTCCCTCTGTCCATCTTCATCACGCTCGCACATTCGCTCTGTCGGGGTCTCGCTCTGTGACGTAGGAGCTGCACACCTCCAGCTAAAAATACACAGGTGCCATTGCAAAGGTGATTATGAAGTAGACATTGAAGTTTTACTGGTTTTTTTTTTTTTTTGGTGCTCTGTAGAATAAAAGATGGAGAACATTGTTATTATTTAATGACCTTGTCTACTTCCTGGTTTGTGGATGGTCAGTGCAGCTTGTGTAATGTTCTCCTGACGTCCTGGTGAGTTCATGGGAGGTTTATAGGTCAAACTGAGCCAAAGGCCAGTCGGAGTAAATGTTAGATTATATTTAAGCTCCTTTCAGACAAGAACTTTAGAAAATGTCTGCAGTATTTTGTTTGGGTGAAGTTACAGTTTCTGCCGATTTCCTGAATGTTTTCAAGTGGATAATGACGCGTTTGGTGAAACTACGTTCGTGCAGGTTAACGTACTTGTTTCGTTTACAGCAACAGGAACGTTTCGGGGACATTCAGGCGAGGGGGTGGGGCCTCGGTAGAGCAGCGGGGGGGGGGGGGGGGGCGGGACAGGACATAGGATGATGCGCAAATCACACGTTTTTGTTCCCAGCTCATCGGCACCGGCGTCGACTTAGAGATATTTGTATTCTTCTTGTTTCTTTTGGTTTGTTTTCCAGTTTTGCGCCTGTTGCATGTTGAATGAAGCCTCATCAACACCCCCCCCCTCTCTCTCTCTCACTAAGAACACTTTACCACGGGGGCTGCGGTCAAATCCAGTCAATGTCTGGATCAACTGACTCCGGCTTCAGTTCGTGGATAATTTAACTTAATACACATCTAATCTTTTCTCTTTAATTCAAACCTGTCAGTCAACAGGAAATCCACCTTTTTATTTTTAGGTTCACACTGTTATTACTGGTCGCCACCCCCCCCCTCGCCCCCTCGCCACAGACCTTCCGTTAGTGCGACATGCTCAGACGAGTGTGTCTGTGGTTGTGTGTGTGATTGTGGGTGTTAAAGTCAAAGGTGCACGTTGCCTCTTGCTCGATTCATGCTGAGCTGGACTTCTTCATTACACTGATAATAATAAAATGAAAAATGAAGTCACAGCCCTGCGTTGACACAACTGAGTTCTATTACTTCGTTATATTCCAATAATATATATATATATATATATATATATATATATATATATATATATATATATATATATATATAGTACTAGAAACAAAAACTTTATTGTTCCATTTCCACATGTTTCTATTCACTTGAATGTGTATTTGTTGTTTTACTTATCTCTTCTTTCATGAAGCATTTTAACTCAAACTGCCACGTCACCTCTCACCTCTCGTGTTTCGTCCTCCAGGTGGTTCTTCGGGAAGATTCCTCGAGCCAAAGCAGAGGAGATGCTCAACAAACAGAGGCACGACGGGGCCTTCCTCATCAGAGAGAGCGAGAGTGCACCGGGGGACTTCTCTCTCTCCGTGAAGTAAGCGGCGCCGCACCGACGTTGGCGTGATTCACACTCACCCTGTTCTCTATAAATACAATTCAACGTTATACCTCGTACATCAGAGGAGCGTTTCCTCACAGCGGCATAAGGTTAATACGTTTCCATACTCGGTGCTTCTGAGTCACAGCCACTTCCCCCTTTCTCGGGGAGCCTCGGTGCTGCCCCCTGGTGGCCAGTGTCAGGCAGTTATCATTCTATGAGTTGGGGATCAGCCACATGCAGAGATCATGTCCTCTTATTTTAACACGTCTCCATTCTGACCTCCACAAACACATCAGCAGGTTTCATGTGAAGGATCTTAATTACTCTCATTTGAGCTTCATGTCCAAGTTCTCGACTACATTTCTCAAATCTGTCTTCTCTAAATACTGTTGACAATCCCCCCCCACCTCACAGTTTTCCTCTCTGTGACCTTCCTCAGGTTTGGAAACGACGTCCAGCACTTCAAGGTCCTCCGTGACGGAGCTGGAAAGTATTTCCTATGGGTGGTGAAGTTCAACTCCCTCAACGAGCTGGTGGACTACCACCGCTCCACCTCCGTCTCCCGCAATCAGCAAATCTTTCTGCGAGACATAGAGCAAGTCCCCCAGGTAAGAGCAGAGAAATAAGGATTCATTACAGAACGATAAACTGTGACGCAGCAGAACGTATACGTGCTTGTTTCCGACCTCGTCCCCTCCCCCTCGTCTACATCGGTTGTGGGGGAGTGAAGCTCTTGATGCTGCAGCATGTTGGTTTTCAGCCTCACCACATAATTCTATTGTTTTTAACGTCGTTGGTTGAAGTGCTCCGTCTCTCATTACACTGAGTGCAGCTCCCCACAATGGATTCTGTCCTAAATTGAAAATGATGAAGGAGAAACGTTAAATGTCTCATTTGTTCAGAATAAATTCACCGGATGGATTCAACATTCAACTATTAAAGCTTCAAATAAACAAAGACAGAAATGTATAAGACACGTGAATCAGCAGCTCCTCGTCCAGACGCTCACTCTGGATCTTTACTTTACTCCCTCCCCCTGTTTTCATGTCTCTCTCATTTCATTTTTCATGTTAAAGAGAGTGAGGGGAAACTAATCCTGGCTCTGCCCCCTTAATTGAATCCACTACACAAGTGAATGGGTTCTTCCAGCGCCTGTACTCCACCCTTCCTCCGAGTTTTAATAGAATCAGCTCAGTAGTTTTTGTGTAATTCCGCTAAACTGCTAACGTGACTTCAGTGTTTTAACTTTTACACTCACTAAAAACCTACAAAACACACAAGAGGAAAGAAAAACAGATGTATCTCAATAACAAACTCCCTGATAAGTGATAAATCTGTTGTGAATGTTTGAGTTGCTGTGTTTGTTGAACCTTGATTTGTATCATGACTTTGCCGACCGGCTCTACAGCCTCTCCTCTCTCCTCTCTCCTCCTCCTCACAGCATCCCACGTACGTGCAGGCGCTCTTTGACTTCGACCCCCAGGAGGAAGGGGAGCTGGGCTTCCGGCGCGGCGACTTCATCCAAGTCCTGGACAACTCCGACCCCAACTGGTGGAAAGGAGGCTGCCACGGCCAAACGGGCATGTTCCCCCGCAACTACGTCACGCCTGTCAATCGGAACATGTAAACAGTCAGACCATGTAAACAACAACAACAACAACAACAACCACCACAACCACAACACGGCAACCATCACCACCACCACCACCATCATCATCATCATCATCATCGTCATCGTTCTTCATCAGCCACCCCATCATTCCCCCCCCCACCCCCAAACCACCCCTCCACCCCTCTCGGCCATTCCACGATATCGGGAGCAGACAGGAAGAGCAAACAACTGAAAGAGAGAGAGAGAGAGAGATATTAAAACGGGAGTAGTGCTGTCGTGGGCGTCGCTGTGCGGGTGGCAGCTGAGCAAAAAATCAACTTTTACTTGTGCTGAGAATGTTCACCGCCCCAGCGAGCGCCGCGGCGAGGGATCGAACCGTCTTTGGGGGAAATCGAGACGCAGAGAAACTAAAGAGTAGTTGCACCAACCATGAAGATAACCAAACGATTCTACCGCTCCGACCACGGCTGCTTCCGTCTTCTCCTAAACTTCTTAACATTCTGCCTTTTTTTCTTTTTTGTGTTTTTCTTCTTCTCTTCCTTTGCCGCATGTTGTTTTAATCTCCTAAATGAAATGCCTACCGAAAAAATCCTAACTCTGTTTTAAAGAAAAAAGTCAATAAAAATATAAAAAAGAAGAAATGGTTTTTAAAAAATTGTACAAAAAAGAAGAGAGGAAAAAGAAATGATGCCATCTACAGTACAGCAAGTTTCCATGTTTAAGTTCATTGGCACGTGAGCATTGTACATCAGCCATTGGCTGTATAAATAAATCAACTATAGAGAGAATCCATTTTTTAAGAATATATATTATATATTTGTATGTGTTTGTCTGTTTTACCTCTCATCAAATTGTTTTTGTTTGTTTTTTTCATTTGTAAATTATGTTCAATCCTCTGTTAGTCTGGATAAGACCTAGTAGCTCTAGAATGTGCTGAGATGTCAGTGTTTCCTTTCTGTTTGTTCTGAATCTATCTGAGGGCTCTCAGATAACACAGCATGATATGTACGGGGTCACGAGTTCCACTTGAGAAGGAAAAGGTTTCTCTCGTGTCTGTAATGCAAACGAGAAAAAAAAAGTCAACGTTAATGCGGAGAAACCTTAGAAGAGACGAACCCCCATCGGGAAGCTAACGTCGACCAGCGGGTAGAGCCACGAATGCTGCAAGAGCTGTCGTATTACAAAGCCCTGTGTAAAGGTCAGCCACCTTTTCAAAGCCAATGTATTTATTGCAGCCATTTTTACCTGGGCAGTGAATGTAGCTGACTGCGTCCACAGACATTAACATGAGGGAAGCGAGGTCTGAGAACTGAACTACACAACCACGCAAGGGATTTCAAAATGAGGAGACATGCCGAGGCAGTAATGTTGTCGATATTCACTTATAGAGAGACGAGAGAGAGAGCGGTGGATGTACAGGTAGTTAAACATGCGTATTCAAACACGTTCATTACATGCATGCAGACGCTCTCCTCCTCGATACACGTGCACGTAGCGACGAGGCAGAGTTTGGATAATCACATTGTGTAAATCACCAGTGCAGATGTGCAGCTGGCACAACAGTCCAGAAAACTGAGAGATTGTCTTTTATGCTCAAAGTTGAGAGATCAGCTTAAATAATGTAAAAGATTTTTTCCCTTTTTTTGTTTTTGTTTTTTCGTTTCTTTGTCCAACGTGTGGTCAAGCACTTTTTTTTTTAATTTTATTTTTTTTCGTCCAACGTTAAACTCCTGGTCCCGTGTGTGTTTGTTTACTGTGTTTGTGTTTTTCTTGTTCTCTCTGGATAGTGCCTTTCTCTCTGGTGTTTTCAGTGTCTCCGACCTGCTACTTTGAGCCCCCCCCCCCCCCCTCCAACCCCTCCCTTTACGGGGCTTGCCAGTCCTGCAGTGAGAAACCGTGTACATAATCCAGCCTGTCCCCCCCCCCCCCCCTCTCTCCTACATCCACCCGCCTTCACCTTTGTCCTCACCAACGTGGAACTCTTCTTATTTAAATGTCTCTCGCCTTGTCTTACCTAATGATACGGTTTTTTTGTTTTTTGCTCTATTTTTTTTTTGTTTTATTTGCATTTGTTTTTTTTGTTTTTTTGTTTTTTGTTTTCAATTAATAAAATGCAATTATTAAAAAAAGGAGAAAACTGTTCGTGGTTTGTGTTTCGGGAAAATAAAAGAGACGTCACCGATCTGGACGGTGACAAACTGAACTCGGGTTTAGAACCTTTTGTAGATTCTCAACTCTTATCGAATATTTAGCAAAACGTTTTCACACATTTTACAAACGCCTTCCAAAGTGCAGATCTTTAAAAACAGGCTTTGTGCTAAGCTAACTTGTAGCCGGCTCCAGCTACATATTTATTTCCTGTTCTATCGGTTCAATCCTTTGATTTAAGTCTCAACCAAGAAGTTAACACTTTAATTTCTTCTAAAAAAAACATCTCACACTAACATCTGTGAAAAGTTAGAGGTTGAAAATATAAAAATACGACTGCAGCTTTCACACCCCTGGCCTCTAGGTGGCGTCAGTGGAGTAACTGCAGCTGTAAACTGCTGCTAACTTTAATGAGATGTTATAGTTTATTATTGGTTAAATGTATTTGATGTGTACTTGGAATCTTTCCATGTCCCGTCCACTAACATGGAGGAGGTGGGGTTTATGACCTGTACTGCAGCCAGCCACCAGGAGGCGATCAACACATTTTGGCTTCACTTTTGCGGGAAGTCTTTTTTTATGGTTTAAAAAAATGCAACCGCACCAAAATGGTTCTTGGAGGCGACTGAGTCTAGTTTTTGACGTCGAGCCTTCGGGCTCCAGACGCAGTTGAATCGTGTCGACCTTGTTCTGTTGCATTAAATCATAATCTGGGCTGTGATCTAAAAAAAAAAAAAAAACCCCACAAAAAGAAATCTGCATAGTGTGAAAATAGCAGCGTCTCCCAGACACCAGAGGAGAGGAGATGAGTCAGTGAGTGGTTTTAGTTGAAGAGCATCAGGTCACATGTCACATCTCTGGAGCTGCAGAGGATGATGAGCACGTGTCAGTTGATCAGAAGACGCAGCGAAGAGGAAGCTGATGTAATTTCTTGAAGAGGAAACCCCGGCAGCGCAGAGAGATCTCTAACATCACGTTAGTCACAGTCTGCTGCACCGGCTGCTCCACATTTCTGACTCCCTTCAACTCCTCGCTCCTCACAGGCTCCTCTCAGGCCCCTCGCTCCTCACAGGCTCCTCTCAGGCTCCTCTCAGGCTCCTCTCTCCTCACAGGCTCCTCTCAGGCCCCTCGCTCCTCTCAGGCTCCTCTCAGGCTCCTCTCTCCTCACAGGCTCCTCTCAGGCTCCTCTCAGGCTCCTCTCTCCTCACAGGCTCCTCTCAGGCTCCTCGCTCCTCTCAGGCTGCTCGCTCCTCACAGGCTTCTCTCAGGCTCCTCGCTCCTCTCAGGCTCCTCACAGGCTCCTCTCAGGCCCCTCGCTCCTCTCAGGCTCCTCACAGGCTCCTCTCAGGCTCCTCGCTCCTCTCAGGCTCCTCGCTCCTCACAGGCTTCTCTCAGGCTCCTCTCAGGCTCCTCGCTCCTCACAGGCTCCTCTCAGGCTCCTCTCAGGCTCCTCTCTCCTCACAGGCTCCTCTCAGGCCCCTCGCTCCTCTCAGGCTCCTCTCAGGCTCCTCTCAGGCTCCTCTCTCCTCACAGGCTCCTCTCAGGCTCCTCGCTCCTCACAGGCTCCTCTCAGGCTCCTCTCAGGCTCCTCGCTCCTCAGGCTTCTCACAGGCTCCTCGCTCCTCACAGGCTTCTCTCAGGCTCCTCGCTCCTCACAGGCTCCTCACTGTCTCCTCACAGGCTTCTCACAGGCTCCTCACAGGCTCCTTCAGCTCCTCGCTCCTCACAGGCTCCTCACAGGCTCCTCGTTCCTCACAGGATCCTCGCTCCTCACAGGCTCCTCGCTCCTCACTGTCTCCTCTCAGGCTCCTCGCAGGCTCCTTCAGCTCCTCGCTCCTCTCAGGCTCCTCACTGTCTCCTCGCAGGCTCCTCTCAGGCTCCTCGCTCCTCACAGGCTCCTCTCAGGCTCCTCGCTCCTCACAGGCTCCTCTCAGGCTCCTCGCTCCTCACAGGCTCCTCTCAGGCTCCTCGCTCCTCTCAGATCCCTCCAGATTGTGTAAAAACAGTTTATTTGAAGGCTCTTGTGAATGAACAGATTTTCTATCTGACATCAGTGGTTTTTCTTTTCTCCCCCTCTCATCTGGATTTTTAATTCCTGGATTGAAAAACGACCGACTTCCTTTAATCTTCAGTGATTTGACCCAGTGACCTTTGCTCTGTGGCCTTTATCCTGACACGAGCTCTAATGTGAGTAGAACTGATTTAAGTCTTTTCTGACGTATATATATAAAATGAAAATAAAATCCTGTCTCTCATGACTGTTGGAGGTTTTTCTAAAGTCCGAGGCCTGAGCCTGAATCCTGCCCTCTGGGCTCCTGCCCTCTGGAGCTCGGCTGTTTGCCACATGCTGCCACTGCCGCCGTCGTGCCAGCTTCCAAAGCCTCGGCTCTCCACCGCGCTCGGAGGTTTTAAGATGATTTGAGGATTTGCAAGTGAGGAGGACATTTCGTGCCGTGAGTGACTGAGCAGATTATTGTGGGTGTATGAACTAGTGACCTGTTTGTACGAATCCCGCAGCATCACAATCATTCATACTGACATGTTCAGCTCAGTCTAGACACACACATGGATTTACGTTGTGGGTTTTTTTCTCACAGACAGATTCTATCTGCGGTGAATGAAATATTATGTTTGGTTCTGGTTTGGGGAAGTCACATGAAATAAATTATTTGCAGTATGCGAGCTGTGTGAAATAAAGAAGTACAGATTGTGTCTCTGCTGTTTCTCATGAAGCATCAAGATGAGAACAACAAGAGATACTTGTGTGAGGTTTTCTCCTCGTCTGTGTCCTGGATAAACGACAACAGACAAAGAGACAACAGACAAGTGAACAGAGATAGCAACAGTGACCCTGGGAGGATGCTGTTGATGAGGAGGATGAGGAGGAAGAGGAAGAGGAAGAGGCTGCAGGCGTTTTAACATCATCTCCAGGAGGAAATGGATCAGGAGGACAGATCCCACCTGGACCCTGAGACGTTGGGGTCACACGCCCGGGTCTGATCGGCCTCTGGTGGACCTGAACCAGCTGAAGGGGGAAGTGGTTAAAACCTTCTTCTTGTCCCGTGTTCTAAAGTTCAAAACAACAACTTGGACAGGAACTGCAAAGAGACAAAACCTCAACAATAAGAAGGTGAGAAAAACACACGAGGAGGAAACCAAACTGCCTCCGAGGCCAAAAAATCTCCTAACTTCTTCTGTCACAACACTGAAGTGAGGTTATTTAACTTGTTTTTTAATCACATATCCTCTTTCTACCTCAGCCGGTCTGTTACTGCTGCCGCCAAACGTCTCGTAAACAGTTTTAAACTTTATTATTTACACAAACAAAGTACAAGTTAAACAGGTAATAAACAGAAGAATAAGGCTGACGTTGTTAAAACGTGAATTAAGGAGCAAAACAAAACATCAACATCCCAGCGACTCTGTTTCCTGCTCTTTCAAAATGGATTTAAAAACATTCAATGAAATCAAATTATGTAGTTTTTAAACTTTTTTGTAAAATATATTTCAATTCAAACAAGAGCACAAGGTGACGTGAGGACAGTTATTCCAGTTCATTCATTTACTATCTGACATTAAATATAAATGTTGACACCAAATATAAATAATGGAAATGATTCTGACTTTGATCTGTCATGTCTGGTTCACTGCTGCCCCCTGCTGGCTGAGCTCCACAGTCAGAGGGAAGTCACATTTGTTTTCTGTTTTTATATATATATACATTTATTTATTTATATATTCATCTATTACACCTCTGCAGTATATATATATATATATGTATTAATATGCTACAGTATTTATTCATCTGCTGCTACCTGGTCCCTGTTCATATATTCGTATTCACCTTAACTGCTCATACTTTACATCTGTATTACTTCAATCATTCAGTATTTTATCTACGTTCTTACATCAGTTTTTACAGCTGTTACTCTGTTCACTGTACTTTTACATACTTAAAAACTCTTACTTTATAATTTAATGTTTTACTGCACAGATATTTAACAGTCTGTGGATATTGTTCTGATTTTATTGTTGTTTTCTTTCTTGTGTTTACTTGTTATCTTGATTTATAAATGTGAGTTAGAATCATCCTGCAGTGACGAATAAAGTTGTTTTGAATTAGAATTTGAATTTGAATTTGAATGTTAATCCCAGCAGTCCTGGTGATGTGACGCCGCTGGCCGGTAGGTGGCGCTCTCTACTCTTCCATTGCATTATAAATCACGTTTCCAGATGTTTTGTTAAAAAATTTGCAAACAATTCGCGTTTGTTTTCGTTTAAAGAACAAAAAATTATCATCATTATTATTAAAAACAACGTGTTTTTTGAAAAAGACAGAAAAAGAAGATGACGTTGTCGGCAGGATTCGAACCTGCGCGGGGAGACCCCAATGGATTTCTAGTCCATCGCCTTAACCACTCGGCCACGACAACTGGAAACTGTACCTGGTCAGCAAACATGTTATACTCAGTGCAGGGTATTTATCATTTTAATCTGTTTTTTACGTGTTTAATTGTTTTTAACGAACTGATTCCACATTTACTGCAGCAGTGAGAGATGAATCTGTTCTGAGTTGATGATGCAGCCTTGTGTTTTTATTAATACATCAAATAACATTTGTGTTCACTGATACTGACGTGTCAGATGTTTGTGTTTTTTGTTAGATTTGATTTTATTCACTGTTTCTTAAAGCTGCTCCTGGTTTGAATATTAATATTCCACATGCTACACACACACGATACACACTGAGCTCACTAGTTAGAGTTTAATGTGGTTTGATAGTTAATTCAACTATTGAAGCTCATTTCTGCTGATGAAGGAAAAGATGAAGAGATGAACTAAATCCACATGATGGGATTAAAGTGGAAATAAAAGAGAAAGACATAATTAATCAATACAAAGTCAAATTCTGAAAGAACAGTAACAACAACAATAACAATAGTAGTGTTGTTATTAATCACAATAATAATAACAACTAGAAAATTCCTCCCTAGAAATTTTGAATGGGTTTGAGAGAAAGAGAGAGAAGTAATAGAATAAAACAGATAAAATAATTATTTAAAATATATATATTTATAAGACAGTACGTTTATTCAATAAAAGACCGAAATTATAAAAGAACAATAACAAAATGAAATATTAAATAAAAAACACAGTCATAGTAAATCATAATCATGGCATTGGAAATCGATATTATAAGATACTGACTCATTCATTTCTGTTGGTCTTTGCTTTAAGTCATAATTTGAGATGTTACATCATCATGTTCAGATATTAAATAATTTGTATTTAGTAAGTAATAATTTTTAGATACTAAAAGAACTTTGGGGAGTTCCTCATTGTAATGTTTTATAACAAAGTGACATGAATATAACCAATCATTCTAGATTCATGATGCTAACTTTACGTAACTTTCTTGCACATGCACGTAAAACGCGTCAACTTGTATTAGAATATTAAATGAATATTAAAACGTATTATCCACGTGATATAAGCGATGTAAATAATGCAGATATTAAGAACATGGCCGGGTCGAGGAGACGCGGCTCATTGTTGCCCCCGAGCTGGAAGCAGCGTCACCACGTGACGGCTCCAGTGTGCGGGCCCGTGGAGCCACAGAGGCAGAGAAGAAGAAAGATGGCGGCTCGGGGCGAACCAGAGCGGGACGCCGGGCTAACGTTTTAAGGCTTCACACCCGGAGAGACGCGGGGGTACCACCGGGCCACCGCACCGTCCGGATCCCCGCCGCTCCGGCTACGCGGCGGTACCGCTTTCGCCCGCGTCGGCGTCGGCTAAACCCGCGCGGGGAGCTGCGGTTGTAGAATAAGAGACAGTCGCTGATCATGAGAGGGAAGAGAGGCAGGCCGCCCAAAGCCCTGCCGACCGACGAGGAGCCGTCCCCGGCCGCGACCCGGGGCTTGCGACCGCGGCGGAACCTGAAGCCCCGGCTGCGGGACAGCGGGGACGAGGAGAGCCCCACGCGGGAGCCCACCAAGCCGAGCCGAAAGAGGCGAGGGGGACCCGGCGGCACGTCGGCGCGGGGCAGGGGACGAGGCAGAGGCGGCGGCGGCAGAGGAGGCAGAGGGGGACGGGGAGGGAAGCGGACGGCGGCCGCCTCCAAAGCGGTGGTGTACGACGACCACGAGAGCGACGAGGACGAGGACGACGCTGTCAGCCTGAGGTCGGAGGAGGAAGAGGAGCTGGTGGCGGCGGAGCCCCCGTCCGAGGAGGACGAGGCCCTGAAAGAGGAGTCCGACTGCCTGGAAGATGATGTGCTGGACGAGGAGGAGGAGGTGGTGGAGGAGGAGGAGGTGGAGGATGATGCCAGCCACTGCACTGAGAGCAGCTTTCGGAGCCAGAGCACACACGCCAGCACCCCGGGTAAATACCACCGAGGTGTCGGCGGCTCCGGTGCCCGGACCCCCGCTGCAGGGGGCCGGGACGCGCTGGTTGTTTATCTCCGGTGCAGGAAGCTGGAAGGTTATTGTTCAAAATGGAGAATGCACAGTGCACGAACACAGGCCGCGGTCCTGCTCGGAGGAGCCCGGGCAGGCGCTGTGGTCCCCGGGGCTCCGCCAGCAGCTCGCCCCGCGGACAAAACACCAGAAATCACGTTTTTTTAAAATCGTCCACGTTTCCAAACGGCCGCGGATCCACGTTACTGCGAATATCGAAGTGCAGCCGGGGCTAGCTTAGCTGCTAGCGTGCTAACGCTAGCTGGTGGTAGCAGCTCATCCTGTCGCCCTGCACACAGGCGGCTGCTAACATGCTAACTGTTTACACTCCTCGTTAGGTTGACATGGAAGCTTCAGTTTGTTTATTGTTATTATTTATTAAAGTTGTTTATCAAGAGGGAGAGGAAGGAGCTAGCTAACCGACTTAGCCTGATTAGCTCGCCTGTCATTTGTAAGCTAGCCCCCCCCCCCCTCAGTTCATCCCTTCATCACCTGAAGAAGTGATGATAGTGGAGAGTTGTGATGATAAAGTGTAGTTCAGCCAACACGTGCATTGATGAACAGCTGCACAGCCAAAGTTTGCATTGATGCAGGACGAGGAAATAATAATATCTAATGTCATTATGTAAAGAATATTTTAAAGTTTGTTTCCATTCAGAGACAATTAATCCTTCTCACATTTAGATTTGTGTCATGAATCACAACTACAATCATCCACTGCTTTTATAACAGCTATAAATAGAGATATTTATACACAAAAGGGCTACAACTATTAATTGATCGGTAATAGACAACTAAAGTAATCACCAACTATTTTGATAATCGATTTATTAATGAAAGAAACTCAATTGTTTGATTTCCGCTTCTTACATGTGGATATTTTCTGGTTTCTTTTAATGACGGTAAAGTGTAAAATCTTTCGTTTGTGGACAAAACAAGTTTGAATGAAGCCACAGATTCACATTGTTTATAATTTTCGGAGCTTTTAATTAATCAAACGAGTAATTGGTTAATCAAGAAGAAGATAATTGGGAAGTTAAGCCCTTGTATACGTCGTATGTCTGTTGTTATACAGATGTGACAGCATTTTCACCCAGTACTTCAATATACATGATATTTAAGAGTCAGTCTGCCTCTTCATGCAGCCATCAACAGAATATTAATGCTTTGCTGTAGTCTATGGATTAAAGTAATATAATTCAGTTTGGCTAATGTCCCTTTGTTTCCCGCAGGGAAGAAAAAGCTTCGGGCTCCCCGTCCTCGCTCTCCCATCCTGGAGGAGAAGGAGATTCCTCCTCTGGAGCTTCCCGAGACCTCGGAGGATCTCCTGGTGCCGAACGAGGAGCTGCTCAACGCCACCTCCATCTACGAGGTGCTGCGGAACTTCAGCACGGTGCTGCGTCTCTCGCCCTTCCGCTTCGAGGACTTCTGCGCAGCTCTGGTCGGCCAGGAGCAGTGCACTTTAATAGCAGAGACCCACAATTCCCTCCTGAAGGCCATCCTGCGCGAGGAGGACTCCTCCAACACTACCTTCGGCCCTGCTGACCTCAAGGACAGTTTCAACTCCACTCTGTACTTTATTGACGGCATGACGTGGCCTGAGGTGTTGCGGGCGTACTGCGAGAGCGACCGGGAGTACCAGCATGTCCTCCCGTACCAGGAGGTGGACGAGTATCCCTACGGCCCTACGGAGAGTAAGATCAAGGTGCTACAGTTCTTGGTGGACCAGTTTCTCACCACCAACATCGCCCGCGAGGAGCTGATGTCCGACGGCAGCGTGCTGTACGACGACCACTGCCGCGTGTGTCACCGACTGGGCGACCTGCTGTGCTGCGAGACCTGCACGGCGGTCTACCACCTGGAGTGCGTGAAGCCGCCGCTGGAGGAGGTTCCAGAGGATGAGTGGCAGTGTGAGATCTGCGTGGCTCACAAGGTGCCCGGTGTCACGGACTGTGTAGCAGAGGCACAGAAGATCAGGCCCTACATCCGCCAGGAGCCCATCGGGTATGACCGGCACCAGAGGAAATACTGGTTCTTGAACAGAAGGATTATTGTGTAAGTTGGACTCTCGCGGCCGCTCGGTTGCACTAGAGTTACCTCTGACTCTGTTCCAGATCCTATTGTCCCCTGAAATGTGCATTAAGTTAGCACCACACAGTATTTCTTTCAGTCGAGGTGTGAAGAGTCGTTGACACAATCATTTCTTTTAAAGTGCGAGATTGTGTTTTTGACAATTTAACAACTTTCCCAGAGAATAATTCGTGTTTTTTCTTTTGCCGAAGAAAGTGTGTTATTTTCAGGGGAATGATTTGTGTGACGTGTGGGAGATTTAGTGCAACTATTTGGGGTCTTGGTTTGGGGGGGGGGATATGCGCTCTACTGAGTGCCGTTCTAGTTATCTTCATTTCTTCACAAGCACCTGTAGCTAGTTCCTGCAGGAACCACCTTGCTGCTGTAACTGAAATCGAGTCTGGAACCAGATGGCCGGGGGGGTGGTGGGGGGCTGCAGCTGTAGTTCTTTCTCAGTACTGTGTAGAGGCATCTTAAAAGTAATCTAGCACAGAGAGTAATGTTTCTTCAACAATCTGCAGCTGCTACAGTTGGGCTAAATCTTGCATATTCGGGGAACCAACTTTACCAGCTAACTTGTGTGTGTGGTTTGTTCTGACATCTATCTCCTGTTCTTCCCCAGCGAGGAGTACGGGGAGCACAAGACGAAAAAGATCTGGTACTACAGCACCAAGGCGCAGCTGGAGGAGCTCATGGAGAGCCTGGATAAGGAGTACTGGGAGGTGGACCTGCATGCCACGCTGGAGGAGATGAGGGAGGAGGTGCAGGCTCACATGGACGTCACAGAGGACCTCACCAACAAAGCCCGTGGAAACAACAAAGCCTACCTCACCGCTGTCAACGGTAACGGATTTTCGAGTTTATCTTCACACCCAAAGAGAGAAATGTGTACGTTGAAGCAGTGTTGTCTTGTTCTGGTACTTGTGAGAGGACACGTGTGATCAGAGCTGTGTAGTGGAGGTATGTATCAGCAGCGTTTCCCCTCTGACCTCAGTGCTCTGCAGATCGTGACAGTTTCACAGAAGTGCTCGGAGCGGCCGTCTCTTCCTGTTTCACGCGCTTATCAGACTAATAGCAACACTTTTCTCCCTCAAACATCCTCCAGAGTAGTTGGATGACTTTTCATGACCATGTTAGCAGCTTCCGTTCGTGTGTTCGACGTGTTTCCTTATGTGTCTGGTGTTGTAACTGCTTTTCTACGTGCACGTCACCAGAAGTCAAACGATGAAGGGCAGCACGTTTTTTATTGGATTTTTAAAATGTTCTCTGCAGTGAGGAAATGATTGTGTGTTTGTAAAAAGCCACTGCAGTGATTTATTTAATTTGTCCATCATAACTGATTTATGGGTATTCCTAGTGTTTCTCATCTGTTTAAAAGCCCGATGCTGCTGCTGCCTGCACCTTCCTGTTCTTTGAGCTGCTGGAGATGCAGCAAATTGTACTTTTGAAACATGATTCTCTGCTTTTCATCAAAGAAAGTCTGCCAGGTCTTGGATCTGTGTGGATCAGTCATTCTTTTTGCTGGGTTAACAGGACTGTATCGTTTATTCTGAAACAAATGAACATGTTTCATCCTGTTTGTAGATGTGATCACGGAGCATTTGAAGGTCAGGCTGCAGGCGAAGAGACGAGCAGAGGAAGGAAAGCAGGAAACAGAATCGGGTTCCGTTAAAGCAGCAGAAGAAACTACTGACTTCACCTCGCAGCTCGAGAACAGCGAGCACAAAGTCCCCGAGTCCAGGGAAGATGCTAGTTCCCGAGGTAAAAGTGAACCCCTCGCTTGACCCACTGATAAATGAAATTGGGACTCTGCTCGTGCTATAAGCTTTGTGTATTTATGTCCTTCCACAGCAGCCTCGGTTCCTCCTTCTGCAGAGGAGAGCTGCAGGTCGGATCCTAACCCCGGCTCAGCCTCCCAGGACTCGGCTGTGCCTAAAACAGAATCCACCGAGACCAAGGAGGAAACTGAGCCCGGTCACGCCAGGAGCCAGGAGAGTGGAGAGCCGCCTACAGCGGCAAAGCAGGAGAGGACAGGTTCGTCAAAATCGGACAAACATCCTCTCTGGGTTGTCTGGCTGCTGCTGGCTCTGTTTTAACACGACTTCAAATACCGTGTTGTGTGTTCTCTGCCCATTTCGCCCCTTGATGCATATTCCTGAGGCTCTTAACAGCCTCCATGTGTGACACACACACTGTGAAAGAGGACTTCTACTGGAACATAAATAACATTTCAGACAAAAACCTTTATGCTGTGGCTGCTAACGCCTCCTTTTTTGTGGATGATCCAAAATGTTTAAGCTCTTACGCAACACTGACTGGGATCAGCCGGATCCTTTGTAACTTTCCTTTCCATTGTCTTTGGTAAACATCCAATTAGATGGTGTAATATCTGAGACTTTAGGCTGTTGCATGGTCTTGAAAAGCACACTTTTGGCACCGCGGTTGGTCGGCGTCCTTGGCAGCGGCCCCCACACCACGTCTGTCACAAGCAGCCCCTTATTCTCATTCCAATTTATAGCCCTTTGGGTGGGTTCCTGCTGGTCGGACAAAGGGCTCTCTGCCTGGAAGCACCACCTGCTACCTCGTCAACAAAGAGCTGCATGTACTGTATATGCAGGACTCGACCGTTGAAACACAAAGGCAGAGTCTTGATTTGCAGCAAGTGCACAGTCAGCTTGTCTAAGTTGGGTTTTGGTTTTATAGACTTAGATAAACCAAGATTTAAGACCTGGTGATGCTCTGAATAAGATATATTGAGTTGCCAATGTCTGTGAAATGTAATTTAGTTTGTGTATTTAAAACTGCATCTTACTGTATTTTTCTTAGATGAGAACTTGAAAGTGGAGTTAAACAGTGACAACTCGCTGACACAAACCCAAGATCAGCCTCAGCAGCAGTCGTCTCAGCCGGACACGAGTAGCGGCAGCAACCTGCCTGACCTGGCTGATCGCTCCTCGCAGTCGTCTTTCACCAGTCAGGATGGGGCAGGTAAACACGAGAGACACTCCTCAGTACTCAGAAAGTAAATAATCAGTGAGTCAGTGTTGTTAAACTAATGTTGTCACTGGCTTCTGATTGACAGAGGATTATCACGAAAGGGTCAAAAGTGAAGGAGTGAGAGGAGCAGCCCAGGAAGTGAATAACCAGACGCCCAGAGCCAGCAAAGAGGTGATCATCTGTTTGTTGCCAAAACCTTTTTAAAATAAAAAAAGACATAAAAATGAGTTATTAAAGCCACTGTATATTCTCCCTGTCGTGTTTCAGTCATCCCCAGTTCGCTCCGACGTTGGCTCTTTGCGACTCAGCTTCTTGAAAAGGGACCTGACGGTGAATCTGAACAGCTTGTTCAAGCTGGGTCAGGAGGGTAAATACAGGGTCTACCACAACCAGTACAGCACCAACGTCCTGGCCCTCAACAAACATCAGCACCGCGAGGACCACGACAAGAGACGCCACCTGTCGCACAAGTTCAGCCTGACCACCGCGGCCGAGTTCAAGTGGAACGGCTCCATCTACGGTTCTCGGAGCCTGACTGTCTCCACCCTGCGTCTCACCATCATCCAGCTGGAGACCAACGTGCCCGGACCCTTCATGCATCCTAACTGGGCAGCGCACAGGTACAACTCACGCCAGGTTCATGTTGTTTGACGAGCAACTACACAACAAGATGTAGTTTTACTCTTAAGATACAAGTAGATTAATCAGTGAGATTTCGAGGTGCTACTACTTTTCATCAAGAAAGGCAGTAAGCAGATATTCTAAAATCTTTTTGGGGTTTTTGCAAGATGTTTGGAATATGATTGAGCTTCAGAGTTGTGTTTTTTGGTTTTACCTGCTGTCTTATGGAGTCTGTCTCTGGTTTCTCAAGGAACAACTGGAACAAAGCAGTGCAGATGTGCAGCAAGGCCAGGGAATTTGCTCTGGCCTTGGCCATACTGGAGTGTGCCATCAAACCAGTGGTCATGCTGCCTGTATGGAAAGATTCTCTCGGACACACGAGGTGAATGAAGCCGAAACCTGCGTGAACATTAACATCTGCTGTGTCTCCTCGAAGTCTAAATGCACCAGTGATTTCTGCAGCAGTTGGGATCCTCTCTCTCTCATTTCAGCACTGCTCATGTACATATTCTGTGTTTTCTCCCTTAAGGCTACATCGCATGACCTCCATGGAGCGGGAAGACAAAGAGAAGGGGAAGAAGCGAGAGAAGAAACTGGAGGATGAGGAGACGCTGCAGCAGGCCACCTGGGTGAAGTACACCATCCCCATCAAACACCAGGTAACATAGCACAGCTCCTTCTGTGGATATCAGACATTCTAATGTAGACCAGTGGTTACCAACCTTTATCACCCCCCCCCCCACCAGTCATGCTATAAAATGTATAGATATGAATTGTTGTGGTTTTACTTTTCCAGGAGTGTTTATTATGGACAGAGATCATTTCTGATTTGTCTGTTTGTTTTGTTGCAAAATGGAAATGAATTAGAATGGACATAGCCTCAGACAACTGTTACTGCATTATAGTTGTGTGTTTGAATGTCTTCTCCGTGTAGGTGTGGAAGCAGAAGGGGGAGGAGTACAGGGTGACTGGTTATGGTGGCTGGAGCTGGGTCAGTAAGACCCATGTGCCACGTTTTGTTCCCAAGTTACCAGGGAACACAAATGTAAACTACCGCAAAGACCTGGAGGGTAAGAGCTGAACACTTGTACTGCTTTTATTTTCCTCCATGTATTCTTCTACTAGAGGCAGTATTATTCATATACTAATGTTTTCTTCCTGTCATCATAGCAGCTAAACTCAAAGAGAAGGGAAGGAAGGAAAAGGCAGCATCTTGCACAAACAACCAGAAGAAGTTGATGGAAACTGAGAAGCAGGATGCAGCGGATGAGGACAAGGAGCAAACGTCTCTCATTGCATCAGCTCAGATCACCTCATCAGAGGAGGACTGCAAACCTCAGAGCTCAAAAGAGGAAGAAACCCCCTCTGAGAAGAAGGAGGAGGGGAAAGAAGTGGAGGAGAAGTTAGAAGATGAAAAAATGGAGGTTGAGCCCTGCCCAGAAACTGCTGCTTCAAGTGAAGAGAAAGGTAAATGGAGGAAATGAATCTTCCTTGATGCTGTTTATATGTTTCCATCATCCGCTGATTTGTGTGACTCTTTGTGTTGCAGATAAAGCTGAAGACAAAGGCCCGTCCTCGTCGACTGTGGAGCCTGTGAAGGAAGAAGCAGTCAAGAGTGTAGAACCACCCAAGGAGGAGGAGAGGGCTGCATCGAAGCCGTACTACGATGTTGTGAACGTCAGCGAGGGCTTCCAGCTGCGGACGGCGTACAAGAAGAAGGTAAAGCCGTCCAAACTGGACGGGCTTCTGGAGCGCCGGGTCAAACAGTTCACCCTGGAGGAGAAACAGAGGCTGGAGCGGGTGAGGCAGGCGGCCCTGCTGTCCAAAGTACCAGCCACTAAGACTAATTTAGGGCTGAAGACCGAAGGATCCACGTTGGACAAACAGCAGCCTGCTGTGACCCCGTGTGTGAAAGCAGAGGAGAAGGAGGAGAACTTACACGTGAAGGACAACGTGGTTAAAAAGCTCGACTTTGAGCAGGAGGCGAAAACGGACAGCGTGGACGTCAAATCAGAACCGACGGCAACCAACCACAGCAAAGAGACAGAGGTGAGCGCTGTGCAGAGCGACAGTGGGGAGGCCTTAACCCATAAAGAGGTGAATGGAGGGCCCTTAGCAAACAGTAACAATTGTATATCAGAGGCAATAGAAAATAAAGAGAAGACACAGAAGCCAGAGGTGACGCTAGCGGGAGAGAATCCTAAAAAACGTGGGTTCGAGGAGATGGAGAAAAGCAGCGGACAGGGCGTCGCAGAGAGCATGGAGGTCGAGCAGAACAAGAGCAGTCCGGTGCAGGTGAATGGACAAGCTATGGTCCCTGCCGCTACTGCAGCCTCAGCCAGAGTCCAAGATGATATCAAGCCCGTGAAGTCTCTGATGAATGGAGGCCTCTCACAGAACGATGTGTCCGACTCGTGTCATCCACCTCCCCTGAAAGTCCCCAAATTGGAGAACCACGTGGCGGAGAAAGGAGACGCTCTGAGTAGGAAAGAGGATGTGGCGGTGGACAGTGAGGAAACCACACCAGCCAAGCTTTTATCCTCAAGCACCTCCTGTGTGAAAAGCATTAGCTCTGACAACTGCAGTGGTAGCGAAGGTTTGAAAACCACAACTGCAGAGTCTCAAAGTGTCCCAACCACCAGCAGCGTCACTAAGCCTGATGGGACGCCTCAAGCAGCGAGTGGCACAGTCTCCTCCGTCACCACCACCACCCAGTCCAGCACCTCTGCACCTGTAGCAGTCGTCTCACAGAGGAGCAAACATCCAGTCGCTGACACCAAGACGGGCACGACGGGTTCAGCAGCAGCCAGCTCCATGACGATCAGTAAAGAGTACTCCACCAAAGACAGAGTCAGCCTCCTGAGGTTCTCCAAATGCAAGAAGGCTCGCTCGGGCACCGCGCTGCCGTCCTACCGCAAGTTTGTTACCAAGAGCAGCAAGAAGAGTATCTTCGTCCTGCCGAACGATGACCTGAAGAGGCTGGCGAGGAGAGGGGCCATCAGGGAGGTGCCCATCTTCAACTACAACGCCAAGCCAGCCCTGGATATTTGGCCCTACCCTTCACCTCGGCCCACGTTTGGGATCACATGGAGGTTTGTAACACATTCAGACCTTTTGTTGGGTGTTATTTTGGGAGCGTCTACTTGTAAACAATACTTACAGCTCTGTTCTATACGACTGTGTTGCGTTCAGGTACCGTCTCCAGACTGTGAGGTCACTGGCAGGGGTCAGCCTGATGCTGAGGCTGCTGTGGGCCTGTCTGAGGTGGGACGACATGGCTGTTAGAGCGGCTGCCAATGCAGGGGTTACTCGGAAAGGTGAGAAAATACTTTGCTCTTCTTTTTCTCCTGTATTGATGTTTCACTTCCTCTATACAACTCCTCTGCATCTGGCTTTGAAGTAGCATTAATGGATTACTTTCTTTTTCAGTTTAAACATGCAACTTCACAAGCCTCTAGTATTTTGACTGCTGTTAGTGGTGCCGTTGCACTAATATGTTTCATTTTCACCAAAGAAACCTCGGAGACGGATATCACCACGACGGAGATTATAAAACGAAGAGACGTGGGGCCGTATGGCATCCGCTCGGAATACTGCATCAGGAAGATCATCTGTCCCCTCGGGACAAGAGACACTCCCAAAGGTATACGATAACATTTGTTTAGAAGCAGTGTGAGAGAGTTATTTAAAGAACGACCACGAGGAGTTGTGCTGATGTCGTGCATTTTGTTCCCTTCACATGAGCAGAGACCCCCACTCCACAGAGGAAAGGCCTGCGCTCGAGCGCCTTGAGGCCCAAGAAGCAGCAGCCAGCTAAGCTGACTGGGCCCATCGCTGTGGAGACGTGGGTTCCCGAAGAGGAGATGGAGCTGTGGGAGATCAGGGCCTTTGCAGAGAGGTGAAAAAAAACACAGGGCCCCAAATATTATCCTTCTTGGGAACACTGAATTCTTCTGGTAGAGCCCTGATTCACCGGATTCTCACCTTTTCCATCGGTGTTACAGGTTGGAGAAGGAGAAGTCACAGGGTTCAGATCCCTCCAAGACTGGCAGCAGCCTGAGGACGGCAGAGGATGTCAAGGCCCATCTGGAGAATCAGCTGAAACAGGCCAGACTGGCTGCCCAGCAGGTGGGAACACTGTGTTATGCTGCTACAGTTTCCTGAGAGGTCACTAAGCTACAAATGCCAAAAACTAAATGCTTTCCCAAATCTTTTTGTTTTAGAAACGTCTGGAGCAGCAGAGACCGGGTACACCTGTTTCCACCACAACAGCCACCACCCCCTCAGCCAGCACGCCGGCATCCACGGGCCTGAGGACAGGCCAGGTCACACCTGGAACCAAGATGGTCCTCGCCTCCAAACTGGGCTCAGCAGTTTCCTTCCAGCAAGACAAGAATTTCCACCAGTCGTTTGCTTCCTGGGTCAAGCAGGGTCAGACCAACAACAGCAGCTCAGGTAAGCAGGCGGGAAACTGTGGGAATCATCTTAAACCCAAGTGAAACCCTGGAATCCATCATGTTCTGTTAGAGACAGACTTTCTCACACATTTCCTTCTTTCTAAATCTTCGAGCCACATCAATTTGTAAAAGGTCGATCATCGACACAACTCTTTGTTACATCGGTAAATAGGATTGGTTTGCCAAAGTGACTTTGAGACTTGTGGTGTCCACTTTCAGTCCTGTTCAAATTATTAATTCTAAAGGATACACAAGATTCTGTGTATCATCAGAAACTCAGAGAGCGTGTACCTCTGCCAAGGCTAACACCCAATCTCACCATGTCAAAGTAAAATCATGGATCTGCCTGTTTAACCAGATCTGCTCCAAACTTGAATGGGTTCTTCCTCGGGTCATGTTCCACCCCTCCACAAAATATGGAAATCAGTTGCGTAGTTTTTGCGTCGTCCTGCTGACGGACAAGAACAGAAGACAAAGTGCAATAGAAACACATTCTCCTTGGCAGAAGTAATAATCGAACCTTCCAGTGGACACCGCAGCTGTAGACTGGCATTTGTCGTGGCCCTTGTGGGTGTGCATGACCGCAGGTGGCATGGTGTGTCTTGCAGCCTCCTGTGGCTCGGTGGCCACCGTGGCTAGCAGCATCACCACCTCAGGGCAAACCTTCCAGATCGCTGGCAGCCCCGTGACTGTGGCTGGCCAGGTCCTCGCTGCCAAACTCCCGCTGCCCGCTAACAGCAAGATTGTCACGCTCAACATGCCCACTACTCAAGGAGGTAGGGAGCACGCGTCTCATCCATTTCCGCTGGTTTGGGCTCACGCTTGCCAAAATGGATGAAATGTTTGTGTCGTGAGAGGCAAATATCAGCATGGATGATGCCACCAGTTTCTTTTTTTTATCGCATTAAGTGAGCGTCTGCTTGTTGTTTTTTTGTTTTTTTCAGTTTTGTGCAGCCGTCTTTAAACCACCTCCGATCTCTGAGTTGCGATTTAACTGTTGTGCCATGAGCTGAGTGTCCAAAGAACTTTTGACATTTCTTTTCATTTAAAACAAACAAGACACTGCAAAGCTCTTCCCCTGCAAACACCCAGCATGCCTCCCCCTCCCACTTCTGTACATCCTTCACTTTATTACCTGAATCTGCTCAGTACACATTCATCCTTATGTAAATGTTCTTATCGACAGGTGTAGTCCAACAGAAGGTTCTGGGCATTTTCCCCTCTGGGCCTCCTGCGAACCTGAGGACATACAGCACACTACATCCTACGACCGGCAACATCAACCTCAGAGCCACCACCTCTGGCTCAGCTGCTCAGCAACAGGTGGGTTTTTCACCATGTCCTTTTATATTGTTTTGACTAATGAAGCATGATCCCTTATGATTTTTACCGCTGGTTTTGTTTTCTAGGCCAGTACAGCTGCAGGTCAAACCCAGCCTTGCGCTGCGATGAGCCCGTCAACCCCCCTGTCTACCTCTGTGGGCACCGCGATGGTCCGAGGTCCAGCGATGACTCAACAAGGTGCTTTGCCCATTTGATCTTTTCTATTTCCAAGTGAATGTCAACAGCCTTTGTGGCTCACGCCCTGCAGGTAAAAATTCAAACACCTCCCTCTTCCGTCTCCTCCAGGCCAACCTCAGCAGATGGTGCCGGGTTCGACACCTGTGCCGACGGCAGCAGCCGCTCAGAGAGCAGCGGCTCCTGCACCATCACCTCATGCAACCGCCACAGCTCCTGGACAGACGCCTGTAGCTCCCACCCAGACCAACAGACCACAGCAGGGTCAAGTCAAACTAACTATGGCGCAGCTCATGCAGCTGACACAGAGCGCTCAGGTTAGGACTACATTTTCCCTCCTTCAGTGAAAATATATAGAGTATTATATTATGACTGAATCTAAAATGTCTTTTGTTTGCATCTCTGCAGGGTGGAAACCCCGGTCTGACGGTGGTGATCCAGGGTCAGGGCCAGAGCCAGGGTCAGCTGCAAATCATCCCACAGGGTGTAACAGTCATTCCTGGCCCCGGTCAGCAGCTAATGCAGGCAGCCATGCCGAATGGTCAGGTCCAGCGCTTCCTCTTCACTCCCATGGCCCCATCCTCATCACCCACTACTGCCACCCCTCCTGTACCTCAGACCCCTCAAACCCAAATGTCGACTCCAGCTCAAGCCAGAACCACTGCACATGTCCAGACGACTCCCTCAGCCTTAGCCCAAACACAAATGACAGCCCCTCTACCTACCCCAACACAAATGCCAGGTTTGGCCCCCAGCCCAGCTTCAGTCCCTGTGCCTGCTCCGGCACAAGCTGCAGCCCAGACCTTGATGCAAACACAAGTTCCAACTGCTTTCCCACAATCCATCCCTGCTCAATCACAGATATCTGCGCCTGCCCTGCTACAAGCTGCAGCTCAGGCCTCCACACAGGTTTTCTCCTCCACACCAGGCGTTCTCCCCACACAACCACAAGTGGCAAGATCTGTGCCAGCCCCCGCTTACCCTGTCCTGGGTATGACTCAGAAAGTCTTCACCTCAGCCCCTCAAGTCTCACCCATGGTCCAAACCCAAGTCGCCACCTTTGCCCCAGGCTTGTTCCCCACACAAACCCAAACTTCCATGACGCTGCCTGTCCCTGGACAGTTTGCACCTCAGGCCCAGGTCCAGGCACATGCCCTCAACACCTCCCCGGGCTTGACCCCAACCCCTGTCCAGATGCACATGACTGCCCCTTCCCCTGCTGTCGCCCCCGTCTCAGTCAAGGCTGCCCAAGTTGCAGCCGCTACCAACTCTGCCCAAATACAAGTTTCTGCCTCTCTTCCCTCTGCAGTCCCAGTCCCAACCCCCGCTCTTGCTCCGGTCTCTGCTCCTGTTTTAGCTGTTGTGTCCGGTCAGATTGCTGTCCCGTCCCCGGCTAAAGCTCTAACCCAAATTCAAGTCACAGCTCCAGTTCCCCTCCACGCTGCTATGGCCGGTGCTGTTGTCACAACGGTCACAGCCACCTCCACAACACCTTCAGTGCCAGGTAAAGGACCCACAACTACTGTTTTATTCTGGTGGTCTTACACATGTTTATGAAAATGGCACAATTTAATACCTGTCATCTCTTTGCTTCCTCCTCTTGTAGCTCTGATAGAACAGAGGGCAGCTCAGCCCCAGGTTTGGATTCCAGCCGCATCTCAAGGTCAGACTCCTGTTCAGCCGGCTCAGCAGGCGGCAGCTCCCATTCAGGCACCTGTACCTGCCTCTGCACCTTTTACGCCCCTGCCACAAGCATCTCTTACTCCCCAGTCTCAAGCACAAGTCCAGCACCCTACAGTTGTGTCCATGCAGCAGGTTTCTCAAATGCCAGTCTCAGCTGTGCAGGTTCAAATGAAGGGAATACCAGTTTCTTCTGTTACTACAGTGAGAGCCCCCCAACCTCAGCTCCAGCCCCAGACCACTACCCAACTGCAACCCCAGCCTCAAGCCCAAATCCATGCACAGATTCAGGTCCAGCCCTTTGGCCAAGTCCAGCAAATACCACACATTCAGGCTCAAGCTCATCTCCAGCCCAAAGCACAAGCCCAAATCCACCCGCAAGTCCGAGTTCAGTTTCAGCCGCATGCACCCCAAGCCCAAGTACAGCCCCTCGCTCAAATCCAACCTCAGGTGCAGTTTCAGACCCAAAACCAGAACTTTCCCCAGGTCCAGTCCCAGTACCACCCCCAGGTACAAGCTTCATTTCAAACGCAGGCGCAAACCCAGCCCCAGATTCAACCTCAGCCCCAGATACAGTCCCAGCCCCAGGTACAGTCGCAGCCTCAGGTTCAGTCTCAGGCCCAAAACCAACTCCATCACCAGGTTCAGGTCCAATTCCAGCAACAAGGTCAGATCCAGCCTCAGGCCCCGCAGCAAACACAGCCCCAGTTTCAAATCCAGTCACCGCAGCAGCTGCAAGTCCAGGCCCAGCCCCAAGTTCAAGCTAAGCTCCAAGTCCAGTTCCAGCCTCAAACCCAGAATCAAGTTCAAACGCAGCCCCAACTTCAGGTTCAGTCTCCAATCAGGCATCAGCTCATCACTGTCCCCGGCCTGCAGCAGCCAGTCCAGCTGCTCTCAGCTCTGCCACCCCATGTTGCAGCTCAGATCCAAGCTCAGATCCAGGCACAGGCGCAGCAGCAGGGAGGCACGGTTCCACAGCAGATCAAACTGCAGCTGCCTATCCAGATCCAGCAGGCGGGGGGGCAGATTCAGGCCCACCAGATCCAGAACATGGTGACCATACAGGCACCAGCAAGCGTCCAGGAGCATCTTCAGAGGCTGCAGCAACAACAGCAACAACAGCAGCAACAACAGCAGCAACAACAGCAGCAACAACAACAACAACAACAGCAGCAGCAGCAGCAACAACAACAGCAGCAGCAGCAGCAACAACAACAACAACAACAGCAGCCGCAGCAGCAGCAACAGCAACAACAACAGCCACCACCACCAAAGAAGAAGAAACACCATGAGGCTAAAAGGGAACAGAAAGAGCCGAATCTGCAGAATCTGCCGACTCTTAGCCCCGGAGACGGAATCCAAAAACAGGTGCGACTAAGAACAATTCACAAAAATGTATTTCTTACAACGTCAAGATACTGAATTATTACAACGTAAATGTTTTTTTTATTCTTGTCAGGTGGTAGTGAAGCAGAATGCTGCAGCAGAGCAGCTGAAGCAGAGGAAGTCGCTCGCTGCGGCTGAGCGAGAGGAGAACCAGAGGTTTGTTTCACTGTCACTGTGTGTTAGTGTATTCTCTGCACTGGCCTCAACTCTACTAGAACTGAACAGACCCTGTGATCAACCTGACATCCTTCTGTCTCCGTTCCTCAGGATGATCGTGTGCAACCAGGTGATGAAGTTCATCCTCGACAAGATTGAGAAGGACGAGAAGCAGGCAGCTAAGAAGAGAAAGAAGGAGGAGGTGGTGGAGCAGAAGCGCTTCAAGCAGAACGCCACCAAGCTGACGGCGCTGCTGTACAAGCACAAAGAGCAGCTGAAGGCCGAGATCCTGAAGAAGAGGGCCCTGCTGGACAAGGAGCTGCAGCTGCAAGTACAGGTTAGCAAAGCAGGATGTATTGAGTGTAAAGCCACTTTTCCACTGGGGGAAAAACCCACTAACATCTGGGTTTTATCTGCAGAGGAAATAGTTACAATGACTCGGCAGTAAACACAGGTTTTAATCAGCTCTGGCTCCAATTGGCAGTGATTTTCGTCTTCATTTTGTCGGTCTAGGCACTGATGCTGCAACTTATCTGGCACAACGTTAATGTGCACATTCAACTTCTAGGTGTTGGCACGTAAATAGCCACGAACGTTTGTGTACTTATTGTGCAAAACCACTTTTTACTTCCTATCGTGCAAGACAGAGGTGAGAGAGCTTCTCAGTGCGTTGGTGATGTCGAACATGACTCACCTTGGGAAAAGGGAAACTCATCTACTGGCAATGGGAAAGGAGTCAAATACCTTTTCAGCTGGTTTACCTGCGTTAAAATACATAAGACTCATTCTTTATCAGGCATAACGTTTACTGAGGAGTTGACAACAAGTGAGAAACCACACGTGAATGTTCTGTGTCTTCTCTTCCTCTCAGGAGGAGCTGAGGCGGGACCTAGCCAGGCTCCAGAAGGAGAAGGAGAAAGCCCGAGCGGCCATCACCCAAGCTGCTGCAGCAACAGTCAAGGCGGCCTCTTCCCACTCCTCCCATCCTTCCCACTCGACACATTCCCCTCACAGCAGCCACACAGTGACCTCACCGCCCTCGTCCCATAAACGCAAGAGGGAAGAGGAGAGAGACAAAGACCGACCCAGAGAAAGGGACAGGCACCACGACAAGGACAAGAAACGGGACAGGGACAAAGACAAGGACAGAGACCGGTGTAAAGACAGAGACAAGGACAAAGATAAAGATAAAGAAAAGGATAAAGACAAAGACAAAGATAAAGACAAAGACAAAGACAGAGACCGCGATCGAGAGAGGGAGAAAAACAGAGAGCGGGACCGGGAGCGAGACAAGGACAGAGATGGGGACAGAGAAAAGGACGGAGATTCCAGCTCATCTAAACACAAGAAGAAGAAGAAGCTCTCTTCTACCTCAAAGGATCACAAGAAGGACAACAAACTGTACTGTGTCTGCAAGACGGCCTACGACGAGTCAAAGTAAGCTCCCTGGAACACGCCACTGTAATGTTGACTGGTGACACTTTCACTGAAACCTTTCACTGTTTCCCTCTCAGGTTTTACATCGGGTGCGACCTGTGCTCCAACTGGTTTCACGGTGCGTGTGTCGGCATCACGGAGAAGGAGGCAAAGAAGTTGGAGGACTTCGTGTGTAACGACTGTAAACAAGGTCAGGAAGGAGGAAGCAACGAGGAGCTCTACTGCATCTGCCGGACGCCATACGACGAATCACAGTACGACAACACACAACTGCCTTAACTGCCTTTTTTAAACACTTTCGCTGGTGTGTGTTAACCAGGATGCATCTGATTTCCACCCGCAGGTTTTACATTGGCTGCGACCGCTGCCAGAACTGGTACCACGGGCGCTGCGTGGGCATCCTGCAGAGCGAGGCCACTCACATCGACGTGTACGTGTGTCCGCAGTGTCAGTCGACGGAAGACGCCATGACGGTCCTCACGCCTCTCACCGACAAGGACAACGAGGGGTTGAAAAGAATATTACGCTCGTTACAGGTATGAATCCAGTGTCTGTAACTTCCTGTGATGGTTGATTTTGTAAAGACGATATTGTTTCAATCTAAAAACAAGCCATTTCATTTGTTCTTCATTTTTTAAAGCAACTCTGATTTTGTTTTTCTTGTTTGTGTTTTTTTAACAGACTCACAAAATGGCATGGCCTTTCCTCGAACCAGTGGATCCCCACGATGCACCGGATTATTATCGTGTGATCAAGGAACCGATGGGTAAGAACAATCAGCAGCATCTTATGAGAAAAGTTGTAAATTTCCCTCCGGCTGATCCATACTCTGTGTTTCATACTTTGTGAATATTCTTCTCACGCTTCATTCCTCGATCCCCTTGTAGACTTTTCCACAATGGAAACCCGTTTGCAGAGGCGACATTACCACAAGCTCACCGAGTTCGTGGCCGACGTGACCAAAATCTTCGACAACTGCCGCTATTACAATCCCAACGACACGCCCTTCTTTCAATGTGCCGAGGTGCTGGAAGCCTTCTTTGTACAGAAGCTTAAAGGATTCAAAGCGAGCAGGTGAGGCTGAGCACTCGTCCTCCTGCACTCTCTCCAGGTCCCCCGGGTTTCTTCTCAACTTTTCCATGCTTATGTTGTTGTGCTTTAAACTTCTGACTCCACGCTGGTTGTCATGACAGTCTCATTTATTCCTTTTCCTTATTTTTGCATTCATGCCTGCCATTCACTTCTTACTTTGACTTCCTGCTCTGGCATGGCCGTAGTCGTGGTATTTGGCTGTAGAATGAGTTTTACACATAGACTAGAGTTGGCTTTAACCACTCAAATGGTTTTAAGAGTTGCTCGGTACTAAAACCAACAGAGCTGGCAACGTTAAGACAGTAATGCTGCAGCGTAGGTCAGAAGAAGTGACGCCCTGTTTATCCAGAAACATGGATGTGAGTTCAGCAGGTTGTTGTGGAGATGGGTTGTGTATGTGGGTGACGGGAGAGGAGCAGAGTCACTTTTTGACCGGCGCTGTGCGTGCAGCCTCTGCTGTCATTGAGCTATACCTGATAACTGAAATCTCATAATTGTCCTACATGCCACTGGTCTGTTTTTATAATGATAATAGTCTTATCTTTTTATTTATTACTTGAAGACAGGGCTGCTGGACTCGTCCCTGGCATTTCTGCGCCTCCCTTGCGCCGGCAAATCAATTACAAGTGTTATTGACCCTGTTGTCTTTGCCAACAGCTGTTTACTATGATACAACTTTTTATTGCGTAGGAGACGAGCTGTTAATCAAACGATTTCCGTTTCACGCATGCCCAGTTTACATTAAAGCAGATTAAAGCTGATGCAGAGACAAAACACTTGACAGAGATCAGTTAAGTTTGAAAACAACATAATCAAACGAACGTACTCGTATATGGATGGAGCCTCAGTCCAAAGTCTTAACAAACCTTGGTGCCATGTTACATCTGTGTCGTGAATCATCTTGCATTTGTGTCTGTTCACCTTTGCTGCATGCTTTTTTTATTTATGCCATCCCATTCTCTTCTTTCTTGCAGATTGTCAGATTCTTAAGTGGGCCAGTCTAGCTGGAGTCTGGACTGGATGCTGGGGTTTCTTGTAATAATGACCTGGGAACGCTCTGTTTCCAGAAAATCACAAAACAAAATCCATTTAGAAACAAAATCAACCATCACAATAACACACACACACACACTCAAACACCAAATGTGCTTTCATTCAAATGTGACAATATTGGCAGCCATGTTGACAGTGTTAACCATGTAATTGAGGGACATGCTTTCTTCCAATCACAGTCACTAGCTTGTTTTCAGTGAGATTTTAATGCATTTTAGTTCTTAACTTTGTATTTATTTTCAGTTACTCATCTAAGTTGAACTGGACATGTTGAGAATGAAGATGTTACCAGATATACGAATATAACAAAGCTGCATATTTTATTATAGAGATATTTATATGATATTTTGTATGTTAGAGTTTGAAGAAGCTGGTTGTCTCGAGTGTACCAACGTTTTATCATGTACAATGGTTGTAAGATATCTGACTTTGAATGTTTTAAATGATATGGAAACTAAACGTTTTAGAAAGTATTGTTTTAGAAGACCAGAGTTTGACTTCATAATATGACCTCAGTTCTTGTCCGTGATAAAAGCATTCCCTGTAAATTACACCAACATGGCTGCGGGATCCTCCCGGCGATCCTTTTACATTCTCTCCGTGTGTTCTTGAGCTGTCGTGACAGTTAAAGGAAAAAAAAATAAAATGTGAAGGGCTCTCAACTCTCCCCTCTCTCCACATCCCGTAGGTCTCATAACAACAAGCTACAGTCTTCTTCGGCCTCTTAGAAAGCGTCGCACATTGCTCAAAACAAAATGCACTTACCAAGAATATGGCTTTTCTGAACTGTAAGTCTGTGACGGACTCGGCCTCCCCCGGCGTTTGGGACGTGCTCCTCCTGAGTGTCGGCGCAGCCAGCACTGCTGCTTCTCACAGAACCGTTCGGGCCGGAGCTGCCGTCGGCCCATTTCAGCTCTAAGGGACCTTTTTTTTGTTTGGACCTTCATCAGTGGGACTGTACTAAGGAGCGTGAGCAACTGAGGCATTTCAGAAGAAAGTTTACCTCGGAGAAAAGACTCTTAAGGAGCTCTCATATTTCCATGTACTTTTTATTTTTTTTGATCTCGATCTTTTTGTTTCACTTCTTTTTCTTATTTTTTTTTTTTTTTCTTGTTAAAAAATCTCTCAGGCCATCCTTGTGGTCATCATGTCCAAGACGTAGGAAGCTGAAACACTCACTGAACAGTGGCTGAGTTTTACTGAGCATCATGTATCGAGGGTTCTGTGTCACCGAGGAGAAACTCTCCCATTTTCACTCTTCATTTAGTCTGAAGTGGCATGAAAGACAGTTGTACTAAATATCTGGACATCAGTAGTTTGCTTGGTTAAACTTCTATAACCTACTGGACGTGTGGTAATAAGCTATTGTAAATGATTTGCTCTGCAGTAGTGACTGACTGATCGACTGAGAAGGATGAAACCGTGTATTTGAAGGTTCCTGCCCCGTTTGTAAAAAATTTGTCCGATTTTTGACTTGATTTCTTTTTCCTTTTTTTTGTATCACAGCTGAAGAAATATTGATGTATATGGAACTTAATAAAAAGCTAAAGACTGGTTTCTTCCTGTTGTGTGTTTATGGCTGATGGTGACAAACGTATGTGTCACCATCAGCTGTGTGTGTGTGTGTGTGTGTGTGTGTGTGTGTGTGTGTGTGTGTGTGTGTGTGTGTGTGTGTGTGTGTGTGTGTGTGTGTGTGTGTGTGTGTGTGTGTGTGTGTGTGTGTGTGTGTGTGTGTGTGTGTGTGTGTGTGTGTGTGTGTGTGTGTGTGTGTGTGTGTGTGTGTGTGTGTGTGTGGCAGCTCAGTAATGGATTTAAAGAAGGGAAAGTGTAAATATGTTAGTATATCGTCACCCTCTTAAACTAATGGCCCATGTCATTTTTTCAGGTTTTTCAGAAAACACAAAAAAATTTACCAAATATTGAATATGATATTTGTTAATAATTTCACTCAAATAGGTTATGACAATAGATGACTATTGACATACTAATGTCTGTCAATTATGTAACATAAGAGGAATAAATGACTTAGGCAGATTTTTGAACATGCCTTTGTGACTTAAGCAATTTTAAACCTTCAACTCTGTCAACAATAAAGCATAACTAACTAAACATAATGCTGAGGAGGCCTGTGCATCTCCTCAGTTCTTGACTGATGCCTATTAATGTGGCAAATTGTCAAAGAAGTGATGACTCAACGGGCATGACGTGTTTCATTGACTGGAGGGTTCCTGGAACTTTTTAGCTATACACATAATTTCTAGCTGTTAGATTACAATATGGTGTTCAAATCTTTCTTAATTAGATCATGTAATGTGGAAAAAATGAGACAAAAACTGTAGATGAAATATTGTTTGAAAAGACAAAAGAGTTAACAGAAAGCCTATCACAGATTCTGGAGCCTTTCCACTCTTTGCTAAATGCTAGCTTCATGGACCTAGCTATTGTGCTGACTAAAAAGACTAAATAAAAAGACTTAATAACTATGCAATATCTATAGCCTAGCCTATATTATAGTAAACCTCATCACTTACCAATAGGGGACGAGCTCTGAATCATGGAAATAACGTAGATTTTCGTTCTATTTGATGCAGCCGCCATCTTGAAAAGCTTGTAAAATGACAAAAAAAAACATTTTTGTCAAAAAATGACCTAGGCCATTATTTTAGGAAGGTGACGATATAATAAAAAATAACAGATAAAATGTAAATTTTTCACTACAGCTGTTTTTTTTCATTATGGAGACATGAATGTTTACAATTCAAATTACAAAAAGTCAACATTTGGTCCTTGTAAGCTGAAAAAAACTGATTTATGTTTCATTACTTGTATTTTATTAACAATGTTCAAGGTGTAACAATTGAGGACATCACCTCGAGCTCGAGATGTTTTTTTTCTGACTGTGTAAAAGAATCGATTATTAGTCGTCTTTCCTTTGTTTCTGTTTTATTTGTTTTATGTATTTCAACATACAACAACATTAAAGATGTGATACACAGGAAGGAATACACTTTAACAGGAAATGCGTCACAACGTTGAATACGCACATGTGTCTCATTAGCCACAGTTTATGCACAGTACAAATAAACATCTGGCAGCACATAATAACTCATCTACTACACAAGTTTACTGAATCAGACTCCTGCATGGAAACAGACTTTTGTGTAGTGTGGAGTTTTAATTGTGTATTTCATGTACTTATATCGAATCTGTTTCGTTTCTCTGACGGTGAACTTGAAAATGAAAAATGTTTTAAACGCATTTATGAAAGGATAAGCACGTGGGCCGAAGTCCCCATGGGGCGACGGTGACGACGCTTCCTGCGCAAGTGACGCCACTTCCGGTGCGCCGTGCGGTATCTTTCGAACCGTCCAATGAGAGGAGGCGGCCGGATGCTCCAGCTCGAACGGACCAATCAGGAGGCGTTGTTGTGGGAATTTAAAGGTCTGTGCGGCTTCTTCCTCGCACAGCGGCTCGTTCTCCAGCTCAAGGTCGGTCCTGTTCTCTGAGTTATGAAAAATTAAATCTCGTATCTTACAGGAAACATTCACACGTTGACGCGTTTTAACTCGGCCGCTGTGTTCGCCGTGCTTCCGGGTGACGCCAGCTAGCTGCGGCTGTTTTAACGTCAGATTAGCTTGTTGCTCCAGGAAATCACGAGGCGGCTTCGAAGTGACGCGTCCGTTTCTCTCTCTCTTGTCTTTTTTAAAATCCACAGGAACCAACTCGTCTCCATCGTCGATTTAAACATGTCCGAGAACGATCGTCTCACCAGCTTCAAGAACAAAGGCAAAGATGCCGGGGTGAGTTTGTGCTTTTACTTGTTTAAAACTTCCGGACATTGTCTCCTTCCTGCACGCGAAGAAGAGCCGGTCTTTGTGACCCCCCCCCTGATTTGATTTTGATTTTTAATGTTAAAAACTCAGGAGCTCCGTCGCAGGAGGGTGGAGGTGAACGTGGAGCTCCGCAAAGCCAAGAAGGATGATCAGATGTTCAAGAGGAGGAACGTGTCCGCGTTCCCCGACGAGGCCACGTCTCCTCTGCAGGAGAGGACCCACAACTGTCAGGTATCCACACTGTTATTAAATCAAACTGGAAGATGATACTGTCTAATATGACCCATCAGCTGATTCCCCTCCCATAGTGTTTCATGAATTTAAATGTCTAACACAAATAGGTAAAGTTTGAAAGTGTTTTATCATAGTGAAAACAGTTAAAAGGCTAAATTAGTAGTTGTATTTATATGGCACCTGTCAGAAACAGTTGGAAGCCATTTGACAATCACCAGGGAGAAGCCGCGCCTGTAAGAAAATGCATCTTGAATAATAACAATTAACTTGTTCAGCACCGTTTAAAACCCAGTGACAAGGTGCTTTGAGATGAACATTTGAATTCAAACAATAGGTTACACAAGCAGTTTGAAGAGAAGAGTGATTAAAGTAGTTGGTCAGATCAGAAATGGGAGAGCACTCCTAGAGATATGTGTTAGATATGTGTTTTAATAACTGCAGACGACAGGAAACTGTTAAAGGGGACCAATTAAAAGTAGTTTGAAGTTAACACGGCAAAAGAGCAGTTGCAGAAATAAGAAATGTTAAAGGTGAGAAGTGGGGGGGAAAAAGTAGATTATAATAGTTTGGAAGATCAGGACTAGGAGTCCAGAATGGGCCTTAGATTAGAAGTCGGCAGTAAAGTCTTCTAAATTTTCCTGGAAGCCAAAATCAGGGTGAAATGCAATAAGGGGCAATGCAGTGGTTTATTTGTAAAGGTATTTATTTTGACTACCTCCCGTGAATACGTGTCTAATGGTCGTTTGTGACGACTCGCAGGCTTCCATGCCGTGGACGGTTGAAGAGATCATCACAGGAGTGAACAGTGGTAACGTCGAGTCCCAGCTCCAGGCTACACAGGCTGCACGGTAATAACGGTTCATATACATGTACATTGTTTTACTCTCACTACCCATTGTTCCTTCACTTACATTCACTCTATTGTCCCGAACGCAGGAAGCTTCTGTCCCGGGACAAGAACCCTCCCATCAACCAGCTGATCAGCGCCGGCCTGATCCCCAAGTTTGTGGCGTTCCTGGGGCTCGTGGACTGTCCTCCCATCCAGTTCGAGGCGTCCTGGGCTCTGACCAACATCGCCTCCGGGACGTCCGACCAGACGTCTGCTGTCGTGGAGGGCGGGGCCATCCAGGCCTTCATCAGCCTGGTCACGTCCACGCACCAGCACATCAGCGAGCAGGCCGTCTGGGCCCTTGGAAACATTGCTGGTAATTCACAGATTACATTTTTGTATTTTTGAAAGTATGGCCACAACTATTGGTTTTGAGGCGACAGGTCATAATCTCTCTTTCTCCCTTTTTTTGTCCAGGTGATGGATCGGCGTTGAGAGACCGGGTCATCAAGCACGGAGCTGTGGCCCCTCTGCTCAGTCTGGTGGCGGTCCCTGACCTCGCTGTATTTAATGTGAGTGTTTTGTGTGTATGAGTAAATTCAAATTTGACCCACCCAACCACATTTACGCCTCCTGTTGTCCACTAGGGGGCGACCTAAGTTAACCAAATGCTGCTCCTGGTCAAACTGACCCCTTCACTTCTCTCTTGCTTGATTGCTTTGCAGACCGGCTACGTGAGAAATGTGACATGGACGCTGTCAAACCTCTGCCGCAACAAGAACCCCTCCCCACCTATGGCGGCCATCCAGCAGATCTTACCCGCTCTCGTCCGTCTGCTGCACCACGATGATCGGGAGGTGTTGGCTGACGCGTGTTGGGCCCTTTCTTACCTGACCGACGGCTCCAATGACCGCATCCAGGTGGTCGTCCAAACCGGCATAATCCCTCGCCTTGTGAAGCTGCTTGGCTTTGACGAGCTGGCCGTCATTGTAAGTATACAGTCGTCTTTGTGCTCCCTGCGTGTGCAGCGGCTCCTCGGGCTCTCCTAGATTTTAAATGACCCCCTTCACCCTTTCCCTCAGACCCCTTCGCTGCGCGCCATCGGCAACATCGTGACCGGTACAGACGAGCAGACGCAGGCGGTGCTTGACGCCAGCGCCCTGTCCATGTTCCCCCGACTGCTGCGCCACAAGAGAGCCAACATCCAGAAGGAGGCCGCCTGGACTCTGTCCAACATCACTGCAGGGAGAGACACCCAAATCCAGGAGGTCATCGACTCGGGCATCGTCCCGTACATGGTCGAAACTCTTGCTAAGGTAAGTTGAGTTTGTCTCACTAGTGGGGGACTATAAGTTTATTTTTACCAGTGCACTTCTGTAGAATTACCTTCCTGCATTACTCTAACTTTTGATGTGTTTATCCTCTTTTCTCTGCAGGGAGACTACAAAACTCAGAAGGAGGCTGTGTGGGCCATTACAAACTTCACCAGCGGGGGCAATGTCCAGCAGGTGGTTTATCTTGTTCAGGCCAATGTGATCGAGCCTCTTCTGAGTCTGCTCTCCTCCAAGGACAGCAAAATTGTCCTCGTCATCTTGGATGCCATCACCAATATCTTCCTGGTGAGTGGATTCTCGCGGCAAAATATAAATGTTTGTGTGTAAACATTTATTCCTGGTTTTTATTGGTACTGCTGATTAGTCATTATTGCCGTGTAACGCTTGTTTTTTTTTTTTTGTTTCAGGCTGGTGATAAAATCGGGGAGTCGGACAAGCTGAGTCTAATGATGGAGGAATGCGGTGGACTGGACAGGATTGAATCGCTGCAGTCTCATGAGAACGAGATGGTTTACAAAGCATCCCTCAACCTGATTGAGAAATACTTCTCTGCGGAGGTGAGTGTCTTCAAAGATGCTTGGACTGATTTTTTTTATTTTTTATTTTCATGCCATCGCCCCGAGTTGTTCTAACCGTTTTTCTATCTTCTTGATTTTTAAAGGACGAGGAGGTGGAGTCTGTGGCCCCAGAAGCCACCAGCGATGGTTATGCTTTCCAGATCAGTGAGAGCCAGAGCACTTTCGATTTCTAGAGGACGTTCTAATCCCTCTTACTTCTACTGTACCCTCCTTACCACTGTTTGTCCTTTTGTATGTTCTGTACATACTCTTTTAACTTGACTGAGAAAAGATGATTGTAAATAAAGTTGTCAGATGATGTTTGAGTGTTTTTATTTTTGCCAAGTGTGATGCGCCTTCTTTTAAACTGGTCGGTCACATGTCAGGAAACAGTGTAGATGTTATAGTGTATTTTTAATAGTTGCATTAGTTTTTAGGTGTCAGATGTATTTACATAATTCTCCTTTAATAAATATGGAACTTAAAATGAACAATCAGTACAATGTAAAATAGAAATGAAGTACATGTCGCAAGGTAATTAAATGTTAGTTGTTTCAACCAGGAGTATAAATAAGAACATGATATAAAACGTCCTTAATAAGAATCACATAAATAGATGTGGGGACGTTCTGAGACAAGTTCTTGTATGGTTCCAAAAGATATCGACCCATGTGGTGCCTTTCAATATGCTGCGCATGAACTCAGAAGATTAATTTTCCACCAAATCATTTATTCATTCATGCAGCATTTTCAATGTCTCCATATTTCTGGACTCTGCCCAATCCCATCAAAAGAGACAATGCTCCTTTTGGTACATTTGAGATCTATCCCCGAGTAAGCACATGCCTAACAGAGTATTATAGTATGAAGTGTGCAATTATGCTAATATTACAGGTAAATGCTCACATGTGCAAATTTATTTTAATTAAATTGTTAAAGTTTGGGGTGTGGGTTAGAAAACCTTGTGTTATGAATGTGAACCATGCTGTAGAATTGTCTAAAAACAAAACTGTAGCCCCCTTGATTTAGAGAAATCCTGTATCTGCCACTGGTTAATGTCTCAAATGTACAAATGTACGAGTTAAATTAAATCATAAAATAAGGGGGGGGATTTAGAAAACCTTGCTTCATGATTTACTGCCCCCACATTTAAAATTGTGGCCCCTGATTGAGAAGAATCCTACATTCGCCACCGCTAAATGAAATAAAGCTATTAAACTTTTAAGGATTTATAAAACGTTGCATTATGAATGTGAACCACGCTGGAGAAGCGTCTACCTCCCCCCCAAAGTGGGACCCCTTAATGTCCCCTGGGTTAGAATAAACCTAGATCAGCCACTGCTCAATATTTCCATATACAAATTAAATTAAATCATAAACTAATGTTTCAGGGGGTTTATAAAACGTTGCTTTGTGAATGTGCACCACGCTGGAGAATGTTACTGCCCCCTCCCCACATTGTGGCCCCTACATGGCCCCTACATGGCCCCTGATTTAGAGAAAACTCTGCTAAATGAAATAAAACTCTAAAAAGGTGTGAAGGATTAATAAAACATAAAAAGTGTAAGAGCGTGAGGATGAATCCAGCCTCCCTCCCTGGATGTGACCCCCCGCCGGAGGAGCGTGTGACTCCCCCCCCCCTCGGAGTGTCGTCACCGGGCAGCTCCCTCCAGCAGCCTCCCCGAGCCGGGCTCTTAAAAGCGGCGGCTCCACACTGAGCGGAGCGGAGCGGAGGACCGGGGCCAGACAGCGGCTCCTCCCGGACATGTGAACACGAACCCCGCGGCTCCTCCAGTGCACAAGTGCCCCCCTCTCTCAGCTCCACTCCTCCTCCTCCTCCACCTCCTCCTCCTTTATCTCTGCCTTTATCTCCCTCCCTCTTTCTCTTTTTTTTTGTGGGGGGTTTAATTTTTCCCGGAGCCATCGCGGCGGCAGTTCGCTCCACATCCGGGCCACGGTGCGTTGACTCCATTATTGTCCAAAAGTGGCGGAGTGCTCCATCAAACCTTTCCCCCCCACCCACCACCACCACCACCGTGCATTCTGAAGACACGCTACGCGGGAGTGGAGGCCGGGACCCGGAGGACATGTCTAACCAAGGAGTTCGGCGGAACGGCCCGGTGAAGCTGCGACTAACAGGTAGCTAGCTCCGCTTCTTCTACCCCCGAGTCGGTTCTCCTCCCCCCGCACACACTAGCTAGGAGGGCTCGGTGTATTTCTTGGACGGGAGCAGCTCCCCCCCCCCCCGGGGCCACGGAGTTGGCTCTTCTACCGGTTGTCCCCCCCCCCCCCCCCCCCCCTCAATATCCGCGGCTGTGTAACATTCATAACAATGTGCCCCCCCCCCCCCCCCCTGGTTCTATTGACGTGCAGATAAAACCTGATATCTGAATTTCACTGCTCTTGGAATTAGACTCAACCGAGCGACGGCAGCAGGAACACGGCTCCTGAAGTAGCTGCATGTTCCGCCGCTCCGCCCCGGGAGTTGTGTTGCCTGCGGGGTGGGGGGGGAACCACAACGGGATTATTCCACCAATATCTGCACATTAACACGTAAAAACACCCCCCCCTCCCTCGGTGCATTGTAACACTGCCCCTGCACACACACACACAGAGGGGGCTCGGGTAAAGTTGGCTAGCTTGCTGTTAGCCTAGCCACACAGGCTGCCAGGCTAGCTGCAGCCGAGCCCCTCTGCCAGCCCCCACACCCGGGTAGGAGATGACAGGCAGCTCCACAGGTCCCACCGACCGTGTGCAACCGACCGGGTCCCGCATCTGCTCACTGACAGACAGCTGCCCTCCCTTTTAGACAGCTCCGGCATCGGACCCCCCTTTCGCTCCTGCACTGCAAGTCCGGCTTTAAAGGGATAATTCACCCGTTATCCACTCAGCTCTGTGCTGATGGAGGTGGGGGGGGGGGGGGGTGAACGGCGTTGCAGCCAAATGCAATGCAACTGAAGTGAATGGTTATTAATTCTGCAAATGTAGAAATACAACATAACATGCCTCCATGCTGCTCGTGCTGTATCATCCAAGTGTCTGCAAGCCCAGACATTCAAATTCTACTGGAACTGGCAGAGCTGCAGGCGACAGGCGACATTCAGGCTCAAAACCCGGTGTAAATGATGTTGTCTCGAGTCGAATTTGAATGTCGGTGCTTGCGGACACTTGGATGACACCACAGCAGCCGTATGGAGGCAGAGGTGGTTGTTTTTATTACGTTTAAAGAACAGGTCACCATTGTATTGGATTTGGCTGCAACGCCGTTTTACCCCTGAAACTCCCAAAAGGGTTTTTTTATAGACTCAAACCCTCCAATCGACACAGTGGTGAGGAGATAATGAGTGAACTTTAAGTTTTGGGTGAACTACATACTTGCATGTTGTCATCCACTTTCCAGGCTGGAGGCATTTCTTCTCCGTGGAGAAGTGTGTGTGTGTGCAGCGCAGGCTGGACGTCTCGCTCCCTCTCTCCACCTCAGCTGTTTGGGTTTTTGCCTTTTCAACACAAACAGGGGGGGAAAAGGTTTACACAGTGTTTTGACCGGGACACGTTCCCAGCAGCTGCCCTCCGCGTCTGATGTTCGTCCAGGGCTCGTCCACTTCTATCAGGAAGGGGCCAAATTAAATATTTAGCATGGTGCAGTCTCTGATGGGAATGAAGTGGAGACGAGGAGGAGGGATATTTAATGAGAGGGATGTGATGAGCTGGAGGTGCAAGGTGGCCAAGGACAGCAGGGCTTCAGTGTGGTTGTTACACAGGTGTTGTATCCTCCAGGGTCCACAGCATCACAGAGATTAACTACAAGCGTCCACTGTTTAATCTCGCATACGTTAAAACAAACGCTGATATTTTGTCCTCGCTCTCAGATGTTCGTTGTCGACGTCTGGAACTCGACACAATGAGTTTTCAACCGTCGCTCTGGCTCCGCTCTGCTTGTTGTGTGTTGTTATTTTACACAACATCAACATATGGTTGTATTGTTCTCACATGCACCTGCTTTGGTCATAATGGTTGTTTTTATATCCACATTTCATTCACTTTCGGTTTCACTTAAATTTGCTTTGTGGTAAGTTTTCCTTGCCAAAACAAGAAGCTTCTTTAGCAAGTTCATGTCTTTCTGCTTGAACGTTAATGTTGCATATTTAATATAGTGTCTGTGCTGTATAATGATCTTTATTGATTAAAAAAATCACCGTCTCATCTCTACTTCCAACATAGTTAAGTTCTTGTAGAGAAATTTACGTCGGGCTGGTTTTGAGCACTTTGCAATGTTATATTTGAACAGTTTTGACAGTTTGAATTGTTAACTATTCATAACCTGTTACATGGGCATAAACCTGTTATAGATAAACACGTTACTGGTCTCGTTCTTCCCCTTAAACTGGCATCAGTTTGTCACTGCGTAAAAAAACTGGTTACTTCCCCCCCGATGTCCCTCAGAGACGCGTCGCCACAAAATGTGTCTGCGTGCAGCTCTCGTGTTGAAAGTCCAGAGGGGCCCGTTAGGTCGTGAATTAGTTTTGTCACCGCACTTTGAGATGGACCGCAGTGGTCTCCCGGTGGAATGCTAAGAATGTGAGTCCACTGTGAAAAAAAAATGGCGAGAGCAGGACCTCGCAGTGCACCTCTCCTCTCGATGTGCTGCAAACGATTAATCCTCAAAAGAATAATGTAATATTGTGCCCCTGACATCATAAGGACGCTCTATAGGAAGGCGGCCGTCTGGTGGTAAAGCACAAGTGCTCACTTTCGTATACTCTCATTATGTGTTTCTTTGTTTAGCTCTGCACAGCTGTGTGTGTACGAGGATTGTGCGATTGCTGCTTGGGGAGAAACGGCCCCAGAAAGTGTCACCGGGACATCGTAGCCGCATGTTGTCATCTGTGCTTCAGTCAAGTTTTGACACATAGTTGTCGATGAGTCTGTTTCCAGGCAGGTTGTGAATGATGAGCTGCTCCATTTAAAAACAGGCCTGTAGCTGTTTGTGCTGCGGGCGTCTCTCCGCGCTGACAACCCCCCTGTCCATTTGAACCAGATGTTGCAGATGTTTGCCAGCTATTAAACTGGAAAAATATGGCAAGCAAGCTGCTAAAACTAACACTTGGGGTGAGAATTGCCCCTTGACTACACGGGACAGGTTTCCATTATTCTCCGCAGCTGATCTCTCCTAAATCACACGACACACAAACACAGGTTGTGGCGTAACATGCGCGATCCATCGGGTCGTAAATTACGTCGTCGAGACACGGCTCGTTGCTTTGTCTGATCATTCTTAAATTCTGTCATGCTGACATAGCTCATGGCATAATTTGCACCACTTTCCAGGCAGCCATAAATCTGATGACACACTGCCGAGTGCCAAGTCAGAGTTCCCTTTTAATGGGATTGAGACTTTGCAGAGGAGAGAGCGAGGCATTCCTCCCATTCATCGCAAGCTGATCACATATTAGATAGAAAACGATGCTCCGTCTTTGCCCTTTTTGAATAAATTGTGTGCACCAGAGTAGTAAATGAGCTGCTGTTTGTTTGATTTTCTGGTCGGATTCAGGGTCTTGACGTTTATTGCCGTTTGTGTCTTAGCCGGGAGTTTACATTCGACTTGTTAAGCATATGGTTTGCTCGTCTGAATTCTTTGGCGCGGTGCAGCCCAGCGAAGAGAGCTATCTCAGTGGGATTCCCTAGAATTCTCCATTCGCATTCCCACCTCTTCCTCTCTGAGTCACTCCTGTTCTTTCCGACTGGAGACTTCTTCCCCTCAGACCAAGTCCAAAGCATATTTCACTCCCACCCTCACTAACTGAGCTTCCTCCACGTTTTCTTGATTTTGTCTGACGTCCGAAAAATGATCCGCATTTAAACGTGCTGCAGACGATTCTACAAAAAGAGCAAGTACTTTTTTATTTTTGTGGATGAAATCGAATTGAATAAAATGCAGCTTCTCTTTTCCCTTGTAAGACGACACAGATGCTCCCCCGAGCATAAAGCAGACTTATTTCAAAGATGCAACAAAGGCCCTGGGCTTTCACACTGGCTCACTGTGTGGCTCCCAGTGAAAGACCAACGTCTCTCCCTTTTCAGGGCAGCTTGCTCTGACTGTAGCCCACAGATGGGGGGTCTTTGGATGTTGGATAATTGAAGAAGAAACCCCCCCACAGCTGGGCAGAGATGTGAGTGTGAAGGCACAGGACCTGATGATCAAGAGAGTTTTAATGTGGTCGGAGCCGGCGCTTGGCACATTCATGTGGTCTTCGTCAGAGCCGCTTTACAGAGTGGCTGCATGGAAGTGATTTGGGTTCATCTGGGTGTTCAGACAGGATACGTTGTAAATACACAGTGATTAGCTGCATGTGGTGAACTGTTGAGTCTACCGGCTGTTCATGTATTTTCAGCAAACATTTCCAAAAAATTTTTGCTTGAGCAAGATGTAAAAGAAAACAAATTAACCGTGGCAAAAGAACAGAAAATAAATGAGGTTCAAAACGGGAACGTAACAACGATTATTGCATTTCATTTTCACACATTCTTCTTCCCCCCCCCCCCGCTGAGGGCCTCCCATCATTTTTAAATTGTTCCATCAATTAATTGACCGGCCGGGGGTTTGGCTTTCCTGTTGGTTCAGCTGCTCTTCAATGAGGACAAAGCCCTCTGCGGTTGCTCTACCGTCAACCGCCACCAGCAACGGCCCGGAGGAGACCAGATGTAGCGTGTGGGGGGGGGGGGGGGGGGGGGAGAGACAGAGAGAGAGAGGACAGCTTCTTACTGAGGAAGTGCTCCCCCGACCCAAACACTTGTCCAAACGTCACCCCCTGACAGGTGGGGTCCAGAATCCCCCTTTTGAGGTTCCGCCACAACAGTAACGAACTGCAGTCATATTACTCAGCGGGATATTGGGCGTTTTGCCTGTTGCTTGTGTATCGCTGGGTGGTTTACAACTCTCTGTCCTGTCACTGGATTATAACAGCGTGCAGTGGGTTTGATTAGCGGGCGGCGTGTGTGGTTTGGGGAAGACTGACTGTCTCTCTCCCGGCCGCGCAGATCGTCAACACTTCAGAATTGCAGCTTTGTAACATCGTCAACAGCTAATATTTTGTTTCCTGTGTCCTCGCAGCCTGTTTCATTTAGAGCCTGAAAGAAAAAAACTTACAAACAATGTCATGTTCATACACGAGAGTCCTACATCAGTGATTTCCAACCAAGGCTGCTGGTAGGGGGTACTTCTGCAGTTGTTAAGGGGAACATACAAGATTTACAGCTCAGCTAATGTGAAAAAATACAGCAAATCCACATGAGTGTCCATGAACATTATGTAGAAACTGTTTCTGAATAGTTATAAGTTGCTGAAAATGATCAAGAGGATTGAGTGATTGATGAATCAACCACTGATCCCCTGAAAATCTCCTAAAATGTTCCTAAGGGGCTGCATGTGAGCCGGTCTGACTCAGTTCCTCCTGACAGTTTCCTAAACGTTACCTGCCAGCGCCCGAGTAAAACGTCCAGAAAAATGTCCGTGTGAGTTTGCGGAATGAAAATTCAGGATGATCCTCATGATATTTATTTACATCTCAGTGTAGGATCCATACAATGGGCCTCGGACGCTCAGTGGTCGTGTGCATGCTGTGAGGGAGAAGTGCTAATCCTCCTGGGTGGTTTGGGAAAGAGCCTCTTCAAAGGCCTGCTCTGTTAACCTGGTTGTGGTGGTTAATGGGTCAGAATTGGATTAGTGGTGAGTGTAAGGGGGGGGGGGGGAGCTCCAGTGAGAACTAAACTGAATCTTGTCCGCAGGCTCTTCTATCATTCCTGCCAGGCTGTTCTTCGTGCCGTCCCCTCGGCTGACCTCGCTGGCTCCTCTATTTCTTGCCTCTTTCCCAAATTAGTGCTCACTTTGAAGTTAGGAACTCCTCTTGAAGTTTTTTTTTGTTTTTTTTTTAAATCTGAAGCAGTTGCATGCATATCCTGTGTCGGTATAGAAACTGAATTGTTTGACTTTGGACTGAAGATAAGTGTAGCATCAGATATTTCCATTTAGATCTTGTTTTATTGCGCTTGTAATTCATATGGCTGTTATGCTCAGGATGGACATGGAGCTTTTAGCTGCTGTTGTTGTTGTTGTTGATTGTGTAGTTTGAAACCACTGGAGTAATTATCTTTGTTGCCACTGTGTATTTCATATGTGAAAGGCCAACTCCTGACCCCATTGCCTTGAGAATTAATGTCTGAAAATGGCTTATCACAGCCAGGCCAGTTCCAATGCGGTGCCGGTACAACGGAGATCTGTCCTCCAATCATTACACTGGTCAATGTTTTACTATTCTGGAAGGTGAAGGCTGTTTGGTTTTGAATCGAGCTCTGGCATTGGACTCGTTTCCTGCTTCCTTTGTCTGTGTTTATTATATTCATCATCTAACCAGTGTGCCCGGGTGAGATCACTCGCAGCAAGTTTGCACAAAGTCTTACTGGCTCTTACAGATATCCACGCAGGCAAAGGTGCTTTCACTTTCCCCAGAACCAGCGGTGGAGGCCGGGTGGCCCGAGCGCTGCTGCCCAGCTGTCTGACGAGGGAGGGGGGGTAACCTGAGATTAATTCTTCAACGTGCCGGCTCTGCTTTAAACCTGGATGGACACGGGTTGATACGATTATCTCTGACTAACCTCAAGCAGATGGGGCTCTCTCCAGTCTCCACTAGTGGGGGGGGCGTGCTGGTGCGAAAGCCGCAAGACGCCAGCAGCTGACTGGAGGCGTCTGTCCGTGCCTCGGCCTGACGTTTGAGCCCCTCTCAGTCCTCTGAGGAGACGGGATCAGAAGAGAGATGTTTATATTCACACCGGATCACATTTCAAATGGCATCGCTGCTAAAGTTGAACAAATACACCGCAGGAGATTCCTGTGTAGTAGAGTACAGAGACGCAAATGGGATATTTCTACGATGAGGTTTTTTACTCCCTAACCCTCTTGCCTCAGATGTAGAGGAATCCTAAGTATGCACAGATCCCCGTAGGTTCTCACTATTCATCGTCTACTCGCGAAGACTCTTGTGATGGGGGCCCTGATGTTGCGGAACTTCCTGATAAGAGTTGAGATTTGTTTCCCAGGAAATTCATGGTGAATCTAACCTTCTAATCTAGAACTGGGAGTGCCACATGCCTGATGATTCAGCTCGCAGGCAGATGTTACAGAAACTCATGTTGGGGAATGTTCAGGGATGTAGACTCGTGTTTATTCTTCTGAACTTTAATATTACATGCAAAGCACTTGATGTACCCTTCACACACAGCTTCAGGCTGAAACAGTCCTTTTTAGGTTGATGACATTACCGTGAAGTTACTGCCACCTTGTTTTTTTTCAGGACTGAATGAAATAATTGTTTGGATAACTGAACAAACTAACCTCAGGCTTGTGATAGTCACATGCTGTGTTCTCAACACATAAACGTATTGTTTTTGTAGCTTAAAACTCATCCTTTAAGGACCTTAATTTCATCTGTTAATAAAGCATTTGACACATTCCCCAGTACTGAAAGCATTTTCTCCACAGTTAAAAATAACCCCAGAGAATATGGCTGCGAGGAGTGATTTTATTTAAGTGTGGCTAAATTTGGCTCAGTCGTGATAACACAGGTCCTGTAGACACGCGTCATGTAATGTCAACACAAGCAGCACCTAGTAAAAGATGTTTATTGCACACACCTTCACAAGGCGGCAGTCGGCCATGGCTTCTTATCGAGAGATATATATTTTTTATTCTTCCAGGTTCACGTCTGTCTTGTGGTGTCGGAAATATTTCTGCTGTATGCAACCCCCCCCCCCCCACCCCCTAGAAGGTTTCAGGAAAATGCCCAGACTTCTGGGAATGTCTGGAACCAGCTCCAGTGAGACGTTAAGGGCTCATGTTGATAGTTGCTGATGATGAACACCTCGCGTTACAAAGAAATGAGGGAGGATATTGTGATTACGACATGATTACTGCCCTCTCTCTTAGAAGTGGCTGAGGGCCTTCTCCGTCCAACGCGTTTATGTAGAAAAGGAAAAATACGGCTGGGTGGCAATGACGTAACACTGCTCCCAGCTGAAGTTGAGAAATCATTCTTAGAAACTAAAACTCTCAAGGATTTGAGGGGGGAAAAACCGAAGTGGGGAAGCAAAGCCATAAATTTGGCAATTAACGCGGCAGTGTGGTGTTCCTCCACTTCTGCTAAACAGGTTGGTACCATCCACTCTTCCCCACTGCCGGTCGGGCCAGGCCCTCTTCTCTACTCTCCTCCATTACATCAGAGGAGGCGACGGAGCCAAGACGCCAGGAGAGCCGTGCAGTCACTCACGGCAGCGCCTCGTCCCAGCCAACAAGCGGTGCAAGCTTGCAGAAGCACGAGCTCCCAGTTTTGACTTCTCACTTTGTGGCAGCGGTGATGGTACTGTGGAAGACTTTACTCGCCTGGCTGACTCTCTGTTAAGCACATTGTATCACAGAGTGGAAAGAGCGAGTGATGCACTGTGCAGAGAGGCAACAGGAATGCCACTAAAAATTGCCATTGTGGCATCGTTTCCCACTATTTGGAGCCGAAAATAGTCGGGGGGGTGGACTCCTATTATGCAATTACAGTTTCTATCACCGAGGGAAAAAGGTGACGTGAGATGGATGAAATGTTCTCACACTAAAAATGCTGCCAGCCTCTTTCCTCTCTCGTGTGGTTGTGTGGTTGGTTTCTTCATGTAGTAAAACAGGTTTTTGTAAAGGAAGATAAGGTTGTACATCTTTAACTTGCACCTTTTAGCTGTTGTTTTAAAGACCGGTTTGGTTGAATAAGATATTGGTTCAACTTTCTACTACGTTTTGGTTGGTTTTCCCGACTTTAAGGCTATTAAAGAAACGGATATAGCGACGTTTTTGAATTTGTACAAACCTCACATTGGCGATACTTTCAAAACGGACGGTGCAAGCCTGGATGTGTGTCAGTAAGTGGACGTAATAGTTTTCATAATCAGACTATGCTCTATAACAAACGGGAATATGATTAACTATTAACAAGTCACGTTCAGAATAAGGACATAGTCAGATTATTGGTGTATATGTAGTCATGGTTAATGCAGTTCGAGTTCTGCAGCATTAAATTACAGTTGTTATAAAACCATTTGTTAAAGCTGCCTGCGTCACTGCACTCCCACAACAAACCCATATCCCTGGCAATTTATTTGTCTTGGCTGTTTTCCCAACCATTAACCGTGTCTAATAATTAATGGGCCTTAACGCTGCGTCCTTCTCTAACCACAGCACGTCACTTCTTTAGAACGCCACCTGGCAGAGCAGGTCTCTGCTTCCTCTCAGCGGGTTTCACCACATCGCTCATCACTGCTCCAGCAGGTGGTGAGAGTGAAGTGTAATGATATCTGGCTGCTCTTAGTCGTGGCCTTTCATCCTCTTTATGAAGAGAAGCTGTGGGTGACATATTATGTCTTCTGTCTCTTCTTTCCCTCTAATTCCTCGTGCTCGTTTTGTCTGGTCACAGTGATTCGGTGCAGCAGATGTCCCCCACATGTCCTCAAGTGGTTAAGAGGAGTCCTGGGAGTCTGAACTGTCTGTGTTTGCTTTGTGATGTTTCACGCACGTCACAGGGAATATGAGTTTCTTAATGTGCATCGCTGCTGGTTTCCTCTCCGCTGCCCCGATTGTTGACAGGGTTGTTCTTTCCCCTCCTCGCTCGGGGCACGTGTGAAACAGAGATGAAGCCTCGGGAACCTCGGGAGGAGTTGATCAAGGACCTTTTTCCCCCTCTTTCTTTCACACAGTGTTCCTTTCTGTTTTCCTCTCGGTGTAAAATGATGCGCAGGGAGATTTTCTTACTCTTTTTTCCTGTCTAATTTTCGAACTCTTGGAAATTGTAGGTATATTTAGAGGCATTAGAAGATTTTCCTGGCGTTTAAGAAGTTCCATGATCACTCTGCTACCAGTGACGCTAATATCTGTAATATGTGACCAGAAGACGTCTTATCAGATTTGCATATTACATAAGTGGATTTGCTGTGATTTTAAAAATCTGCCCAAGCTCAGATATTTCCCAGTGCCTACGACTCAATTTGCCTTAACCACATTTCCACAGTTAGCCTGCACCCCGTGAAGAGTTGGACTAAGTTTTGTTTTTAAACTCTACCCTGCTGCTTCACTCTCTTCTGCCTGACTCCAGTTAAGGGCTTAAGTTAAGTGGTATAGCCGGGTCTTTAAAAAGTAAACCACTTTTGTCGTGAGCAGGGAAGCGCAGAAACTTTATTTTTCAAAGTTGTTTGTCTGGTATCGGCTTTTGAGCGTCAATAAGGTTCTTCCTGCAGTTATACATGGGTCTATATGACCTTCCCCAGGAACCCCTGATGTCAACCTGTGTTTTGACAGTATCCGAAATGTTGTTCGAAATGTTCCTGGAAACATTTCTTATTATTGCCTAATAAAAGTAGCTGATATTTCCCCGTATATTACTCTCAAGTCTTTCTTGGAAACACTCGGCTTCCCCGACACCAAGTAGAGGATGTTTTTGCCCTTGTCCATTTGTTTCCCATCAGGTTTAAACAGAAACTACTCCACTGATATCCAAGAAACTTGGTGGAAGAATGGGACATGAGCTAAGAAAGAGTTCATTAAAGTTTGGCGCGGATCCTTTTTAACATATCAAGATAAAACGTTATTTACCCTTGTCACTGATTTTCCTGGATTCATGGATCTTGATGGAAAGACTATATTCAGGGGACTGATCTATGAACGTGTGCATTTTGTTGCAGCTTGACTGAATTTAATGGGACTGTTGGGCCTTGGCGGAGGTTTGTGCTTCATGAGCGCTGACTTTGAGTTTTTCTGTTTATAT